>NC_072737.1:130710548-130764592 GCF_026930045.1 Uloborus diversus | reverse complement strand
AGAGAAGCGCACTCAGATTGTTTTTCAGTTACTATTCTCAAAAATATAAAAAAAAAATCAACAGACAAAGAAACTCATTTTGAAACAGCATGTATTATCTACCATGTTAAAATCTGCTCTGCGTCTCTTTCAATGTGAGTTTATTGCGAATGTTTACAGCTAGCAGAATTTTCCAAACATAACAACAATACGACAGACGTAAATTAAGATTCAGAAGAAACCCTACGAAAACGGAAATATTTCACAACACAAAAAACAGTAAATCGTGAAATGTTTACATTTTACTCGGGGTTGCTTTAATGTATCCAGGTTACCATGCTGTTTAATAGAAGGCGCTCGTTTTTATTTCTCATTTCGCCAATGTACTGTAATTGGTTTTGTTCGGCGATCCTAACCGGTCGACCACTGAGTAACCGGTTGCTAACCGCTGCGTTCTATCATCAATCGGTTACCGTATTAATATGAAGCACGTGATCATTAGATGTCACGTGATCGATTAACCGGTAGCTATCAGTTGAGCTCGGCGAACGCAAGCATTCCTTACGTTCGACGAACCTCACCGGTCGACCGGTTACTAACCCCAGCGTTCCATGATCAACCGGTTACCATTCTTAGTAGTTGATTGGAGCACGTGATCATTAGCTGTCACGTGGTTAACTAACCGGTAGCTACCGTAACGTAAGCATTGAGAGCGTTTCAAAATTCGCCGCCGGAAACATTGGGCGCCGAGCATTTTGGACGCCGGAAACATTGGGCGCCGAGCATTTTAGGCCCCGGGAATACTGGGCACAATATGCTCGGCGCCCAAAGTTCCCGGCGCCCAAAATGCTCGGCGCCCAAAGTTCGCGGCACCCAATAGTCGGCGCCCAATATGCGGCGCCCAATCTTCCTAGACCTTGCCACTGTACCCTAGTCCCTCTCTATTATTTGAGATGCATGTGTAAGTGCAAGAATATCCTAAGGCTCACAAAACCTAATATCTCGATCCTTTACGATTGAATTTCTACAGCTTTTGCATATTCATTAGATATTCATAGAAACTAAGAAAAAATAAAACCATGTGGAAATTTAAGTTTCAGTTATGTTTTTCAGCAGTTTTATCTGTGAAAAGCAATTTGGTCTAATTAGGAACATGGGCCACAATAAGGAAAACTCCGGGCGAAGATTACTTCACATAAAGTGGAAGACAAAAATTCCAAACGAATTGTAAGTCTTTAATTATATTAAACCACATTTGATAACATCAAAACATTATCAAAAATTCCACGTTTACTTCCATGGCAGTGGCGTAGCGGGGGGGGGGGGGGGCAAAGGGGGCACTCGCCCTGAGCGGCACTTTGCTATAGGGGCGGCAAATTCTGTAACACTACATTAACATCAAAAAGGCTTTTTTTTTTAATTAAGACAGCGCTTTGCTTGGGATGTATCACTAAATCAGCATCAAAATTTTTTTTTTACTCTTCAGTTCTAACTTGTCTCAGGAGCACGAAATACTGGATAATACTGACATGCATGCGGACCATTATCACTGGCGCTGACATAGAAAGACGACAAGAGAGCGGACAATCTCGTTGGAGAGGATTATAAATCACAAAGATCGACAAACAGGCAGGGCAAGAGCGGACTGGGTCCCCCAAGAGGGCGCCAACCTTAATTACCAAAGGGCACGAAAGAACTGAGGTTCAAAGGCGCAAAGGTTAGGTGCAAAAATAAACGAAGGCGCACACGTTCAAGGGCGCCAAAAATAAATAAATGAAGTAAACGAAGTCGCGCTTGAAGGAGCCAAAGAAGAAAAAAAAACGAAGGCACACAGAGCACGTTCGAAGGCGCATCGGCCCGCAGGCCAGTCTGTCCCTGCGCAATCAGTCACTGTGCCTTAACTAACGTGATTGCGCCTCCACGTGTTACCCTTGACGGGATTAAAAAAACAACCTTATGCGCCCTTGTCCTGAGATCCTTTTTTTTACATTTTTTTTATTCGTGCCTTCGAACGTGTGCGCCTATTTTTCGCGCCCTTAATCCTGAACTCTTTTTTTTTTTTTTCGCTTTCAAATCTGAGCGGGTTTTTTTTTCGCAATCGAACCTTTTTTTTTTTTTCATTTTATTTTATTTGTGCCATCGAACGTATGCACTTTCGTTTTTTTCCTTTTTGCGCCCTCCCCTCGAACCTGTGCGCCTATTTCTTTTTGCAACCTCAAACCTACTGTAAGCCTTCGGGGGGAGGGGGGGTGTCTGTTTTTTTTTTTGAGCAATCATGATTGCTTATTGTTCTCATTTGATTGTTTTGATGTCCTATGATTTTATCCCCCCCCCCGCCTCGCTCTGCAGCACCAACGTCGGCCGGCCGCCTCACGATGCTGCTTCTTTAGCGAAAACAGTCTCCAGGTTGCGTCACTTACTTGCCTACCTTTACACATACACCTACACATACATATACACCTACACACACGTATATATACAGACACCTACACATACACACACCTACACACACATGCACATACACACACTCATGCCTGCACACAAACACACACGCCTACACACACACACATACACACTCATGCCTGCACAGACACAAACACACACTCTTGATTGCGAAAAACGTCATTTGAATTCAAGATGTCAAAATTCAAATTAATTTTTTTTTTCTTTAAACCTGAGCGCCTTTTCTCTTTCTCTTTTTTTTTTTTTGCGTCTTAAAACATGTGCGCCTTCAGGGGTTTTTTTTTTTTGCGCCATGGAACCTTCTTTTTTTCATTTTATTTTATTCGTGTCCTCGAACGTGTGGGCTTTCGTTTTTTTTTCTTTGTGCCCTCCCCTTGAACTTGTGCGCATGTTTCTTTGGCCCTTTGAACTTGTGCGCCTTTGTGTCTTTTTTTTCTTTTTCGCTCTTTGAGAGTCAAGGTGGGCACCCTTTTAGGGGACCTAGTCCGGCCCTGGTAGAAAGGTCCATTTTTAAGTCCAAAATGTAAATTTTGAATAAAAAAAGAACTATTCATCGAATTTTTTTCGAACATGTCTATAAACATTCCCAGCGCTTACCTAGATAAACTGAAAATTTTAACGAAATCGGTCCGGTAGTTTATGAATTTACCCCGTACATATACATTTGGATTTAGTGTTTTATTTATATAAAGAAGATATTAATGCTAAATTATAGGTGCACTTAATTTCATTCGTAATCTTCAGTGTGATCGTAACTTGAATAAATACAGTCTGAGTAAAAACTTTAAGGCCAGTAAATATTTTTGTGAAAATTAGAAAATAAAACTATATTAATTTTAATACTATTGTATCATTAATTATTAATGTTTATTGGCAAGAAATAACTCAACAGACAGAATTTGTAAAGTATGCAATTACCAGAAAAGCAGTGGGGCAATTCCACGGTGTCGGACGTAAAAATAGCACGAAATTTGCTTATAAAACAATTAATTTTGCTGATATGCTATTTTGTAACTGTTCAAAATATTTTTTTAAAATACTTACCCATGTGTGTAGAATTATTAACCATAAAAAGAATTTCTGACAAAAATTTTTATTTAGACAAAAAAAAAAAAAAAAAAAAATTATCAAATTTTGGTGTCGGACGTATGAGCTAAATCTGAAAAATGAGACTTCAGACTTGCAAAACTAAAATCTAAGATTCAGGTCAATGGCTTAATCCATAACAATGTTACTACTTTTATACCAAAGAACAATGGCGAAAGATAAATAAGACATTAAAAAAATTTAATTTTGGAAGTACTAAGACTTGAAATATGGAATTTGGTACTGGTGTCGGACGTAATATGTACAAAACTACATGGTGTCAGATGTAAATGAAAGTTTTAAATACCAAGTTAAATGAATTTTATTTTTGTTTTGAATCTTAAATAATATGGTAAAGGACAATAAATGAGATATATTACAATATTACTTTATATATTTTCATTAAATGTGAATTGTCCCCTATTGGGATAGGTGGAGAAATTTTGTTTTTAATATTTTCTTTCAAGTAAAAGATTTTATCCTCCTCCTTTGGCCATTTAAAGTGACCTTCTGCCCTATGCATGAAAGAGACTTCAATCTCTTCAAAATTTAATTGAGTGATGCATCCTGGGTAACGTATAGACTCATACCGGACGATAATCCAGTCATTTGAAATAAAATCCGTATCCTCAAATTCGTCGGAGACATCACTGTCAAACACTTCTTCTGTAAACAGCATAACAGTAAACGTTTTTGAAGAAGAGGTGTCTGACATACAAATTTTATTGGACAAAATCACTTTGACGCAGTTTTTTTCTTTTTTTTTTTTGCACGGATTGAATACTTGAAACTGGAAGGATTTTGTCTCAATATTGGAGCAAAGTTGCGGAATCCTGCATGCAAATAATATGTAGTGTACATGCACGTCTTTAATTAATGACGAAGCCACAGATGCATTCTTTTGTGGTGTACTGATGAACACATTTCCAGCTCTTACATTCCTCCAGACAGTTCTTTTTATTGTTGTTGAAAGGTTGTGTAAAGCAGAGATTCAGACAGCTGAACATAAACAAATACGTTTAATACGAAACATGGGGACACACATACAGCAAGACATAGAGAAAGTAGTGAAGGAGCCCTGATAAACAGACTGCGGCTCTTTAAATAGAATAGAGGGCAGATTTTCAGTATCCAATGATGTTTCTCAAATAGCAATAAGCTTTCTCCAAAGTCCGATGGTGGATTAAAGAAGAGATTTTGCGAACTCCGTGGAAAGCTGCAAATGTCTCTTCCAATAAGAAATAAGCACAGTTCTTTCTTTTAAACCAATGGAGAAAGCGATTACATTCAACACCCGCCCTTAATCGCTTATTACTAAACAACACAACGACATAAGTTCATGCAATTTAAGTTTAGGAAGAGCCTTAGTAAACATATCAGCAATTTGTTTATCAGTAGAAACATATTCAATATATATATTTTCAACATTTAAAATATTTCTAATAAACTTTAACTTAACATCAATATGTTTCAATCTACCAGAACTATTTTCATTAGTTATACATTTGATTGCAGACTGATTATCTTCATATATGACAATGTTATTTACAGTAAGAAATTCACATGCAATATTTTTATAATACACTAGATCTAATAAAGACCTACCAACTGCAAGTACCTCAGCTTCAGTAGAAGAAACAGCTATTGAACTTTGTTTCTTCACGCTCCATAAAATTGGACACTTTTTATAAAAAATAACGTAACCTGAAACTGATTTGCGATCACGCGGATCTGATGCCCAATCTGAATCAACATACATAGATAAATCAACATTAGAGTCACAACACTTACTATACACAATTTTATAATCCGATGTACCTTTTAAATATCGCAGAATTCTTTTAAGTCCATTCCAAGCCGATTCTGTTGGATTCTCCTGCAATTGACTGAGACAGTTCACAGCGAACAGTGTATCGGGTCGTGTTGTCATCGCAAGATACAATAAAGATCCAATTAGTTCACGGTAAGGTCCTTTGAAGATAGTTCCTTCCTCAAAGTCAGCTGGAGTTGACTTTGCTTCTAAAGGTGTTGCACTCGGCTTGCACTCACTCATGTTAAATCTCTTTAATATTTTAAGAATATACTCCTTTTGATCTAGCACTAATTTAGTAGAAGTAAATTCCATACGAATTCCTAAAAATTCAGAAGCTGGTTCGAGTTTGGATATCTGAAATTCATTTTGAAGAAGTTTAATCACAATCATTATTTCTGAACAATCTGATCCAGCGATAAGAATATCATCAACATATAAACAAATTATTATTTTTCTTCCATTCACAATTCTGATAAAAATACACGGTTCCGAGTTTAACTGCTTAAAATTAATTTTTAACATAAATTGCGAAAATCTGAAGAACCATTGTCTAGGAGCTTGTTTTAATCCGTATAAACTTTTATTTAATTTGCATACTCTGCCAGATGAATCATTGAATCCTTGCGGTTGTTCCATAAAAACAATTTCTTGCAACTCACCATTCAGAAAGGCTGTTTTCACATCCATCACATAAGCCTTTAAATCCTCTTGAAGAATCGAAACAAGAACTAATCGTAAACAAGGCATCCCAATGAGTGGCGAATAAGTTTCTACGTATTCCTTCTGCTGGTCTCCTCTGGCGCAAAGTCTGGCTTTGAGAGTTCCATCTCTTTTCTTCCTAAACACCCACTTACACTTTATGGGGGTTGCGTTATCAGAGAGATCTACCAGTTCCCAAGTTTTGTTTATCTGGATGGAGCGCAATTCTTCCCCCATCGCGACTTTCCACTGGGCTTGTTGTTCTTCCGGTAGTTTTGAGATGTCGTAAAAGGTCAACGTCTCTTCTGACGTGTACATTGCTTCAAATCGTTCTGTTTTTTTTCTTTTTCTTTCTGATCGTCGGGGTGTATCTGCCGGAACTTCTTGCTTTACATTGGTTTCGTTTTCTCCTAACTCTTTATTTTCTTCGGTGCTGTGTTTTTCCTCGTCTGGTGAATTACTTCTATCTTGCACATATACTTTATTTTCATTGAAGCGAACATTACGTGACACAATAACTCTGTGCGTATCAGGATCCATTAATCGATATCCCATGCTAGAATATCCAATGAAGATCATTCGCTTAGATTTCGGATCTAATTTTTGTCTGAGAGTATCAGGAATTTTGGCATAAGCATCACAACCAAATAATTTTATTTGATTTAAATCCGGTTTCTGGGAATATTTTAGTTCAAAGGGTGACATTTCATTTATGCTTGAACTAGGGATTCTGTTATGAATATATGCTGCAACTTGAATAGCATATCCCCAACAGTTCTTAGGTAAATTTGCATCATATAAAAGTGCACGGGCTTTATCAAAAAGTGATCTGTTCATCCGCTCTGAAATTCCGTTCAATTCGTGAGTATAAGGGGGGCAGGGATCTATCGTAACTCCAAGTTTATTTGCTATCACTTTAAGTTCACCTGAAACATATTCCTGGGCATTATCACAACGAATTTTTCGAACGCTTTCATTCAATTTGAGAAACTTTTTGATTTCCACGGGAACATCACTTTTCTTTTTAAGAAGACGAACTTCACAAAAACGAGAATAATCATCAACTAATGTTAAAACATATCTTTCACCCGCTTGAGTTGGTGGGTTGACCGGACCGCATAGGTCAGAATGGATTGTCATCATGGGAGCTTTTTCTCTTCTTCGGTTTCCTATTCCTATAGGGTTCGCGGACTGCTTCGCTAACACACAATTTTCACAAAATTTTTCGCTTATTGGTAATCCTAGTTTGCTCAGAACATGGTTTCCGGAGTGTCCTAACCTGCGATGCCACAGTTCACCTCCATCTTTTTCTGCAACAAAGAAGTTTGAAATGAAGGGAACAAAATCACTTGCATATTGACCTTTTGAATTCAGCTTGCACAAAACGAAATTTGTACTTCCCTTTTCAATGACTGCTTCGTCATTTTTTAAGCTCACAGTGTATCCAGCTTTTTGTATCTGTTTCACTGAAATGAGGTTTCCATTTAGTTCTGGAACATATAACACATCTTTCAGTAGGATCTCCTGCACACCGTCACCTAATACACCGCGAATAGTTCCTATTCCTTTTACTTCCAGTTTACTGGTTTTTGCAGCGCATGACACAGTTCCTGAGGATGGTTTTAACTCCTCAAACCATTCCCGATGTGCACACATATGAGCTGTAGATCCGCTATCTACTATAAATGACCGATGTTCTACTTCGCCAACAACGAAAGTCACTGCAACTGCTCCATCCTTTGATGATGTATTTTTTTCTGTCTGGACTGTGCAATTCCTCTTAAAATGTCCTTTTCTTCCGCACTGGTAGCAAATTATGTAACTTCTACAAAATTTCGCAATGTGCCCTGTTTTGCGACACTTGTTACACACTACCCGATGATTTGTAGAAAAGGCTGCACCATTCGATGACTCTGTTTTCCACGATTTGGGCTCCGACACTCGACGATCTCTCATCAGCGCTTCAGCATCCAGAAGACGACCGCAAACAAACTCTAAAGTCAAGTTCTCCGAAGGCTGATTTTCTATTGCAGATTTCGATGCGTCATACTCTGCTGGAAGAGACATCAAAAGATAGACAATACTGTCCATGTCACTCACTTTCACGCCACACGATTTTAGTTGGGTAACGAGCCTGTTCACTTCATCAATATGCTCCTGCATGGATGAGTCGTTTTTCATTTTCAAAGTTGAAAGTCTCTTTCTAACCAATATCTGACTGACCGCTCCTTCTCGAACATAGATCGATTTCAATTTTGCAATTACTTCAGCACAAGTCTTTTCTTCCGAAAGCGAAACTAAAACTTTATCACTAAGAAATGATAACATCAAGGCATAGGCCTTCTTACTCGCTAAAAGTTCATGAGCTTTCGAAGAATCCGCTTCACGTTCCAAAAACATCTCTAAATTCTTTGCTGCGAAAACCGCTTCCATTCTCCTGCTCCACAGAGAGAAATTCCTTCCGTCAAAAGGCTCAACGGAATATTTTATCTCGTCCCCCATGTTACTCCGCTACTGCAGTGATTTAGTAGCTGGGAAAAACTTAGAACTAACCACGCTCTGCTGTTGAAAGGTTGTGTAAAGCAGAGATTCAGACAGCTGAACATAAACAAATACGTTTAATACGAAACATGGGGACACACATACAGCAAGACATAGAGAAAGTAGTGAAGGAGCCCTGATAAACAGACTGCGGCTCTTTAAATAGAATAGAGGGCAGATTTTCAGTATCCAATGATGTTTCTCAAATAGCAATAAGCTTTCTCCAAAGTCCGATGGTGGATTAAAGAAGAGATTTTGCGAACTCCGTGGAAAGCTGCAAATGTCTCTTCCAATAAGAAATAAGCACAGTTCTTTCTTTTAAACCAATGGAGAAAGCGATTACATTCAACAATTGTACCACCTATGCCATTGACAACCCCTTTCATATGGAACGTTACGAAAAAAATTCAGATTAGTTTCATACTGCACTTCTGTTCAAATAAATGTAAGTTGGAAAATAAATATCTTTGTTTAAATTGTAAACTGGGCCCATCCGAGAAAATTTGAATGTTTTGAATAAAAGTATCGGAAATTATGGCAAAACTTTGAGTGATTTCTTTGGAAATCCATGCGTGAGCTGTGAAGACTGTGGCTTGGGCATGTGCCCAATGTGCCGATTGAACTTCATTTTGCTATAATATTGCAGCGTTTTCAGAAAAATCCAGCTGCATTACACCATTATCACCATTGACTTGAGATTTTAACTGCTCAAAAGTCTGAGTTTGCTCTCGTTTAACAAATGTGTGAAGGAGAAAATTTCGTTTCTGTTTTACAAGTTCCCCAAAAGCCTCTCTGCATGTACTAAGTAATTCTACTTTTGACATTTTATCATCACCTTTTTGCCACTGAAAATATCGTATTAGGGTAGATTGGATGTCTGCTTTTGGTTTGAACAAGTGAATTTTATTTACGCAAAACCTCACATTCAGAGTACATGCACTCTTTTATTCCAGGATTGTAAGTTATTTGCTCAATAAAACTTGAGAATTCCACATTAAGGTCTGAGCTGCATGTTTTCAGCGCTTCTAACAAGGAGAGGTTACGGTCTCGGAAATTCAGATCGGGATGAGATTTGGCAGATTAGTAGTATCCCTTAAGGTTACTCTCAGGGTAAAGTAATAAAGCGCACTAGCAATAAAATTCCGAGAAAACAGCCTTTAAAGATTTACGCGCAACTTATTAACTAGTAGAGATTGTTCGTAACCAAGCGCCCGGTGGTCATGTGGGCAGCGCGATGGGGTTCCATGCGGCCGATCCGGGTTCAAATCCACTGCGAGTTTACTTTTTGTTCATTTATAAAGTGACTATTGCCGCTTTTTGCAGTTTGAATTGAAGGTAATACTTAATTTAAAAAATATGATGTATTTTTAATGTGTAATAGTACATTAAAACTCTATTTACTATTCTCACAAACAAGTGATTACACATTTTTAGATATTATAAACTTTGACGAAGTAAATGATTTTCGCAATAAATACATAATCAGTTTCTTTGCGGATGAGTAAGAATGTTGTTTTATTGCATAAAAGCAGGTAGTCAAATTTTAAAAAACCTAACCGTACTTATCGAGCAATGGTTTTGCTCCTTGATTCTGTTATTTGTAAATTTATCGTCTGCTGTATTTTTCATTGAATATTCAACTCTTTATTTTCCATCTATTATTGTTTGCAATGTTCATATTTGTTTTCATCATTAAATTTATTTATCGTCTGTGCTGTATATTAGACTGGAACATTCTATACCGTGAAAAAGGATTTCAGTTTTTAAAATATTGTGAATCGAAATGGTCGGTTATTGAAGTAATCATGAAACAAATAAAATCTGTTGGCAAAATGGATCAAAATTCATTGCACAATGTTGAAGCAGAGATTAAAAAATGCGGTCGTTTATTACGAGAGCTTGCTTACTGAAAACCATTTGATTGCATCAGAATCATCAAGTTCAATTTCTCGTGAAGCAGTGTTAATGGGCGAAGAAATTTATGAACGTACTATGGATATGCTGGTTGAAAAAATATTTGTAACTGATGACGAACTTGCTCATGAAAATGAAAACTGTGAGGAGGAACCTTTTGAGCAAGTCGAAATTCAAAGCTCATCAGCTGAATACGAACCAGAAGAGAAAAAAAGAAGGGAGGTAGAGCATCTTCCTTTGGATTACAAAATTCAAGTTGTGAACATAGCAACGGCTCACCCCACATATGTGATCTACAAACATTACAAAAGAAAGGATGCAGTCGGTTGAAAAAAAAAAGAATATTTATCGCAATGGGAGAAAGAAATAAAAAATGGAGGAAGTCTATTCGATAAATACGATGTGATCAATTCTTGGACATATGATCGTTTTCTAGAAGCTCGAGAGAATTATCAACAAGTTACTACTCGGAACTTGCAACAGTGGGCTTTAGCAGCAGCACGACAGTTTACAGATTTTGAATTTAAAGCATCTGACAGTTGGGTAAAAAAATTCAAAAGGAAGCATGCCATTCGACAACGAAAAGTCACAAAATTTGTTTCAAAAAGAGAAACTGCGACGATCGAAGAAACTTTGGCTTCTGCAGACACTTTTGCAACCCAGACGTTAAAGTTGATACCGAATTTCAAAAACGATTATGTTATCAATACTGACCAAACAGGTAAGTAATTAAAAACTTATTTTACGATCCTCAGACCAAGGGCGGATCCAGCTTCTGGTTTAGGAGGAGGTCATTTTCGGAAAGGGAGGGATAAAAGGGTAATTTTTGTGCGAAATGGACATTTTTTTTTTTGAAATATATCCCAAAAATGCAATTTTATTCTATATTTGGTCATTTAAAAGATGGTTCATGACCCCCCCCCCCACGACCCTCTCTCTGGATCCGCGCCTGCTTTTGACAAAATATTTTAATTCCCATTTCCTTTTTCCAGGATGTCAGTATCAGTCGGCGTACAACAGGACTTTGGCTCAAAAGGGAAGTGAAACTATTTTCGTCAAAAGACACGACATGAATAGAGTAACGCATTCATATACCGCTCAATATTCTCTTATCCTGTCTGGAAAAGTTCTGCCCTTTGTATTTGTTTGTTTACAAAAAGCAACTGGTAATTTTGGCCCCCGAATTCAAAAAACAATTGATGAATACTCGCAAAAATATAAAAATGTCATAATAACATCTTCGAAATCAGGAAAGCTAACGACAGGACTATACATCGAATTTTTGAACCGTTTGCTTGAAGTTTTATGTGGGAAAAGAAGAATTTCTATTGATTATCGACTCTTGGGGAGGACAAACAAAACCTGAACTATACGACCAAATTTTCCAGGATGATGAAAAATCTCCAACTTGTTCAGTTAAAGTGATTCCACCAAAATGTACTCCACTTGTTCAACTTTGAGACGTCTATTTTTATAGAGAGGTAAAGAATTTAATAAAACATATACAAAATTGCACGTATCTCGTTGAAAATAAAAGAGAAACAAATACCCGTGAAGACTGCATAAAAATACAATCAATTGTCCATCATCAACGGTCATCGCCAATTTTTGATAAAATGATTCGATATGCCTGGTATACTTCTAAACTTTCTGACAAAAGAGAAATTTTCCTGAATGTAAATGAAGTATGTTTTCCAACGACTCTTTCCCAAAAAAGTTGCTCCTGTAAGCAATCTTCCTTTATAAATTGTGCGAGATGTCAAAACAGTGTTTGTTTTCCATGTTTTTATGATAAATATCATTCTGGTGTATGTATATAAATAACAACTATATTGTTAAAAATCATCTATAAATTAAGCTCTACAGTAATTTTGTAGCCGTTGTAATTCAAATTTTAACTTGTATCGATTTAATTTATCTCCATTTTCTCTATTAAAGTGCTTTACGTGTTTATAAATTTCGCATTATCTTCAATTCAAATTGCAAAAAGCGGTAATAGTCACTTTATAAATGAACAAAAAATAAGCTCGCAGTGGATTTGAACCCGGATCGGCCGCATGGAACCCCAGCGTGCTGCCCACATGACCACCGGGCGCTTGTTTACGAACAATCTCTACTAGTTAATAAGTTGCGCGTAAATCTTTAAAGGCTGTTTTCTCGGAATTTTATTGCTAGTGCGCTTTATTACTTTACCCTGGGAGTACCCTTAAGGGATACTACTGATCTGCCAAATCTCATCCCGATCTGAATTTCCGAGACCGTAACCTCTCCTTGTAAGATCAGCCTTACATTCTCATGGTAGATACAAACACATGCATTGTGCGGTATCTTGTCAAACAAACGAATGTTCTCCGGACGCAAACTTGCAAATTTAGATACTCCAATTTTTGCATCAGAGTATTTTTTTTATAAATTCCTGATATGCCTCATTCAGTGACATCAGCACAGCATGTATCTTAACTGCATATGGGTTTTCTGAATTTTCCCATCAGTTACATTTCCAATAATTAGCCTATCTTTGCGTCCTGGAGCTTGCTATGAAATTTCATCATTATTATAAAAGTTTTCCACTAGAGTCTGAGTTTTTTTTTATCGAGGCTTAGTGATGAAACAGCTTTTGCTGATGAGAAACGTGGTATTAAATTTTCAAATTTTGGTGTCGGACGTAATTTTTATCTTGAAAAAACAAAAAACTATTATTTTTAATTTCGATTGGGCTGCACATTTTCAATAGTAACTGATGTTCTGATTTGCAGGTAAAATGTTTTGTAAAATATTCCATCCGATTTTACACAGCACAAATATTTAGGTAATTTGGTGTCGGACGTAATTTCATCAAAGTGCCTATTATAAATAGGCTTCTACAGAAAATAAAAAAAAACATTCAGGTCTGATTTTTTATGTTACATTTGTTCTACAGTGTTGTGGTAAGCATCTGAAGCAGTTAAAATTTGGAAAATATTGCAATTAAAGCTTAAAATACTAAGTTCAATAAGATATCAAAAAATGAGTTGTGGCAGCATGTCGATTATACCTTTGTTTAAAGGCTTATAACTCTCAAATGATTGAAATCTGGTGATGATTTGTGTTATTTTCTTATATTGCAACTCATAAGCTTCAATATACCTAATTTGTGAGAAAAATATGATTTTAAAAAATTGGTCATCAGTTCCCCATTTCTGTGGAATTGCCCAGTGGTACATCCATAGTTAGTATTTTAGCCTGAGTAAAAACTTTAAGGATACTAGTTTTTTTTTTTTTTTTTTTTTTTTTTTTTTTTTTAACTACAGATACATATACTAGAACAAATATGATCGGAGTTACCAAGATTGTGGAAACCCTTCAACTTGAAGTGTTGTTATTAATTTCTTCAAAGTTTTGGTTACCTTTGTGAAGATATTGAAAGGTAAAAAGTTAACTGTTCATGAAAGAGAGCAGATTGAATATTTTTCAACAGCGGGGATGATTAGGCAAACTGTTGCGAAAAAAAAAAAAAAAAAAAAAAACAAGGAAAATTAAAGATTGAAGTCAACAACGTTTTTTAATTGAAACACGGTTATGGTAAAAAGAACACCGGGGAAAACCCTACAGTTTTGTCTTCACGTGATGGAGGAAGTGTTTGTAAACTTACATCATCGAAAAAGTACTCAATCGGGAAACTTATTCAAAAAATTTGTTTAAATGTTTGTCAAAAACGATGTATAACGCAATTAGAAGGTGTGGAAGTTTTATTTATGCAGCAAAATTGCCTTAACCTCAGTTACTGAATAGGCACAACATAGGGCATTTGAACTTTAGCCAGGAAATCATAACCTGGGGTAACCAATGGGTACAAATAATGTTTCTGACGAAAATAAGTGGAATTTAGATGGACCTGACAGACGGAAGCACTATTGGCATGATTTACGAAAAGAAATGGAAATATTCTTCTAGCTCCAATTAAATGGAGACTCTAGCATGACTTGATATAGTGTTTTGCTTATAATTGTGTGGGCTCCGTTATGTTTGTTTCAGGTAAAATAAATTCACAAGCATATCAAAATGTCCTCGCAAGCCATCTTTTACCAAATGCAAAATTTATTGCTGGAAGAAATTTGAAATATCAGCAAAACAGTGCACTTATCCGTTCGAGTAACAGTGCAAAAAATTGTCTCCAAGTTAACAATGTTAAAACTCTGAAATGACCAACTAAGTCTCCTGAACCTAGCCCATTATAGAACTTATGGGGTGACTTAGTAAGATCATTTTATGCCAATGGGAGACGTTTTGCTTCATAAAACAGAGCTGCAATTTAATATCGAAGATGAATGTGATAAAATAGATCTGAACGTTGTCAAAAACTAGTTTTATCCAAGAAAACAAGACTATTTGAAGCAATTTGAAGAAATGACTCCACGCAAGCTCATAAATGTTTTAGTTTTTGTCTTAATATGCTTTTTTCTATATTCACCTTAATGTTTTTACTCAAGTTCAAATATTGATTTGTAATATTTTCTAATAAAGAAACACTTACAAACGAAATGTTTGGCCTTTTTTACTTGTATTCAAGGTTAATAATTATCACTCAAATGATTCTTTGATCCAAAGTTAAAGATGTGTCCAATTTCTTACAAATGTTAACTGGCCTTAAAGTTTTTACTCAGACTGTATACATAATCCGGGAAGGTTTGTGACTGAAGATCTGTGATGCGACTTATACGCAACATACGGGTGCTCCAAGATTTATATATTTTTTAAATTTATATTTATTTCATTTTAGTTATTTATATTTACTTTTAATTTTTTTTTTTCAACCTGAACTTTTTTTCGGACATGGGGCTCATAGAAGTGAAGCCGATACTTAGATTTTACATCGAAAAGTAAATGATTGTATATCAGAAAGTACAATCGAAAACAAACTTTGGAAAAAAATAAAATACAGTTCGTTTCGATGATTTTTTAAATATTTTAGGAAGGAGTACCACCCTGAGAGATGGTCCCTCCTTGCTACTTTAACTTACTACTAAACTTTTCTTTTCTCTAGTCCCCCAGAAGAATGTTAACGATTAATAAAATGCTCCTTCTCACTCCAAATAAAAATATTGGCTTAGAAAAAATTGGGAGGGGGAGGAGGTTGATCTGCAGAACTCCAAAACGGGATGGGTAACAGGGGGAAACAGTGGTCATATTTGCAGGTCCGGATCTATAAATTTTGGACCCCCTGCAACTAAATCTGCAGGTCCTCTCCCCAGAGCCAAGCAGTGCATATTTGCAACGCTAATAAGTCTTATAGTCTAGGTTTTTTTTTTTTTCTAGTTTCTTGGGCCGTCGGGCCCCTGGCGATGGTCATGCTTATTTTATATATATATATTTTTACCGACTGCAAGAGTTGCAAAGTATAGATAATACAAACAGCTTTATAGCGAGCATCTGTTTTGGTTACCTGCACCCCTCCCCCCTCTTCTACAGAAAAAAAGCAGCAGCAGCATAGGTTTCTCTTCTTTTTTTTTAGAAAAATTCTTAGGGTTTACAAAGTTTATTTTGTTCTAAAATACAGGCATATCTCAGAAAAGTTTCATTTTTAACACGCTTTTATTAGCTTCACCTGTATGTATGTATCTTGTAACGGAATCTTGTTACTCAAATTTCGCCCCTTTCCTGCAATTGGATGCTTTTGAAATTTAGTACGCAACCTCAGACCCAATGACAATGCAATATTCTGTAATCAAATTAATTAACTATTAATTGTTAGTTTTTTCTAATTTTAATCAATATTTTCGCATAAAACCAACAATGTAAAGAAAAAAAATTAAAAAATGCTCGCAAAAATAATTTTAAAATTTCAATAAAAACCTTTAGTTTTTCTGTATCAGACAAAATTTGTTCCAATGTAATTAGAACTTGAGTTATAATTCTTTTAAACTAATTTCATGCTAAAATTTAGGTGAGCCTTCAATAGGCAATTCATTGTTGATTAGGTCATAGTTGAACAACACTTTTATTAAAACATATGCGTATCTCAAATTTTCAGAGTAGGCCTACAATTGAATCCCGACTTACGAAAGGGATGCGTTCCAAGACCCTTCGCGTAAGTCGAAATTTCGCGTTGTGAAAAATTGTGTGTATACGAATTTTTTATTGACATACCCAATTAATTTAACATTTCTAAACTTCCCTTAAACTGTTTTAGAGCATTTTTTACTATATATTTCCGTTTCTTACATAAAGAGCTGAATTTTTACTGTATTTTTAAAGAAGCTGCATTATTCAACATAAAATACTATAACGATGCATAAAATCAATGAGCAGTGGCAAAGAGAGCCATAAAATAAAACAGTACGGTACGTACAGAATGTAGCAATAATAAAGCGCTGCACTATTATAGTGCCGTGCTGTGCAGTGCAGTACATACAATAGTTATATTTGTAACTTAAAAATTGAAGAGGATGATTTACGTTGCGCAATCAGATCATTATTCTTATACATTTTTAAATGCAGTTGCTTTGCATTTACTTCTATAATTATTTCCATCTACGGTAAAATCCCTCTTTTAAGGTCTTTATATTCCACAATACAAATAGCAGCTTCCGATTTTACTATTTGCATTTTGCTTAGACAACAAATACCCTGCGAACTTCAACAAATACCCTACGGACTTCAGATTAAAACTAAGTACTGAACTTTTACGAATTGCCTTTTCTTGACTTTTAATTGAGCGTATGGAAATTACGCTCAATTACTTTATTTAATTTTAGGTAAAATTCAATTATACCTAATTATCGTGATACCTCCGATCAACTTTTTAGTTGTTCAAATGTATCAAGAATCTTTACCTTTTCTTAAATTGTCACAAGCTTTCGCTATTTATTTTAATATTCATTAACTTTAGATGAAACAGCGTGCATAGATGACACAATATTTCATTACCTTTCATAAAAATAAATGAAAAATGTGGAATTATAGTTTATACACACTAACAAAGTGATGTAATTAGACTAGTGCGTTCTGAGAAATTGCGCAGTCACTGATACTAAAAGTACATGAATGTACTTTGAAAGCACATTCATGAAAGCAATATTTAGAAACAATTAGTCAAAAACAAAGCCGACACTGGCACCACGAAACCATTTCAAATATTTTCATGTTGCGAGAGAGAAATTCGCGTTAGCTCTAAAATTCATTACTCGTGAAAAACTCGGGTTATAACCGTTTCGCCTAAGTTGAATCGCGTTGTAGCGGGAGTCGACTGTAATATAAATATGATTTTTGCACACGTACATCGATGACTGAGATGGATTAGACAATTACTCGACAGGCAATTTATCGGCGCAGTTGAATGTTTCTAGATCTCGGCTAGTTCGAGAGACCGCGTTTCAAATGCTGCCCGAGCCTTTTAGTCGCTTTTTTTGGGCAAATTTCATGACTATAAAAGATTTTGTTTGTTGAAATGAATATTTTTTTTGTAAAACAAGTTAAACTAAATAGAAAAAAAAGATAAATAAAATAGGCTTAAAAAACTAAAAAAAAAAAAAAAAACCGCTTTTGTAGCAAAAATTGAACTAAAAAATAAAAATAATCTTTGGATGATAAGTATATAAAATAATTGACCAAATACTTCATTTTAATGTAACACAAAAAAGCGTAGGGGGCTTCTTATCAGTTGTTTTGAATTTCTTCCATTTGTTGTCCATGCAAAAATGTAAATAGACAGCACCCTACGATTTTTTTGATATCATTAAAATTAAATGTTTGGTCAATTACTTTAAAAACTTATCATACAAATTATTTTTTATTTTTTAGTTCATTTTCCTACAAAAGCGTGTTTTTTTTTAGTTTTTTAAACTATTATATTTTAGGTTGAATTTCATTTTTCTATGCAAGTAGGGAATAAATATTGAAAATTTTAGGACAATAACTCAAAATTTTAGGACAACTCCTGCCCTTGTGATGCTTATAACTAACTAGATTATTCTGTTTGTATTGCACAAGGGTCAATCCCTGTCAAATCATTCAAGCTATACCACCCATCATCTCCGATTTTGTTCAAATTTGGTGCATTTGTAGATTTTTTGATGCTGATTATGAAAATATAAATTATTTGGAGATTTATGAAGGGGTTAAAAAAATACGAGCCTTTAAATATGTGCCAAGATGATTTTTTTGCCGCTATTTTGATTGACATAAAGACGTGCATAAATGGCTATAGCTCATTAACAAATTATCACAGACCTTTGATTTATTTTTTAAATTTTGTTCAATATGACGTAAACTTGAGTTTAAACTGGGTTTAACTTGCATAACTTTTTAAAATATTTTTCTGTGAAGGTTTACTTTTAATTTTTTGACTCAAAAACGGAGTAACTTTGACAGAAATTTACTCAAAGTATACCCCTTTCGATTTTAATCAAATTTTGTGCACAGGTACCTCTAAGTGTGATAAAACGTCTGGTAAAAAAAATCTCTTCACAGGCAGTCGTTAAAAACTATTTTTTATTTTCAGTTGAAGAAGTGAAACTCCTTTCAAAAATAAAGTTTATTAAACTACGTTTTTCCTAAAATGGAAGCCAACACGTGTAAAAGAAGCCACAACATGAGAATTTAGGTGTGTACAAAATAAATACAATCATCAAAATAAGAAATCGGTAAAGGTATTTACTATTGTCTTACAGTACACACTGAAAACATTAAATTTTAATCTGAAACTATTATAAGTATGTAATAAAGTATCGATGAATAATCTTATTAATAAATAAATTTTAAATGAATAACAACATGAAATATTATTCCATGCATTTGAACTTACTTCAGCTGATGTATTTGCAATTCGATAAGAGTAAACATCGATGAGTGTTGCATAAATTCTGTTTCGTGTGAAGTGTAAAATAATAATTGCTAATACTCGGGGCCGGATTTGGAAGTGCGGAGGCCCCGGGGCAACGAAGGAGCGGAAACCCCTAATCAGGGTTCGAAAAAATCATCATATTTTCGAAAGTATCCGATACTTTGATATATATCCGAATATTTTGATTATATGTATATATCCGATATTTTTGATCAGCACTTTAATAATAAAATACATCCTGAAGTTACTGCTATTTATTTTTTTTTATATTATTATTATTATAATTTATACACTAAAAAAATTCCGAAACGTTACTGGATATTTCCGTGTTACGTTTCGTGATTTCAGTGGTTTTTATACACTTCCTGGAAAAAACAAGTATCATAGTCAAAAAGTTTCCTGAATTGCTACAAGTCGCACGAATGCAGACTTTTCACCGTAGTGAAAATATTTTTAGTTCCCAGTTTAAAGAATAACTGAACGTATTTATAAAGTGCATCGGCTTCAGTTCAGGCACGGCCCGTCCATGCTAACTAAGCTCCCACAGGGAGCGAATAAGTATGGACTACGTTGCTTTGCAAGAATTGCAGGCGAGTAAAATTTTCGTTACTTGCCAGCAATTCTTGCTAAGCTTTGGCCAAGTTTGCAATGATGCTCTTGGAACTTCCTTGATGAATCAGGAAGATGCCGATATTATACCTTCTTAAGTTTACTTGAATTTTTCAGAGACACGACTGGCTTTTAACGGAAACATTTCTGAATAGTTTAGGAAGTTTCTGGGATAATTTCAGGATGGTTACTGAATTTCAACGAAAAACATTCCTGGATTTTGCAAGATATGTTACTGGCAGAAATTGGGCACATCAGCTGCCCATTATTTCCCAGGAACGTTCCTGAATCGTGTTTACAGTGTAGGGGAGAAAAAACGTAAAATTTGCTGACCCGTGAAAGTTAGGATATTTTGTAAAAATTTTATTGTGTGGGGGGGGGGGGCCTTTGTTGTGGAGGCCCCGGGGCAGTAGCCCCGTCTGCCCTCCCCTAAATCCGGCCCTGCGTAATATTATTTTCTTGCACTATATTTTATAAAGTGATCAATATCTTTTTGAGTTACCTTATTGTTAAAAAAAATTTAAATAGTGGTCGCAGATTATATGTATTATATAAAAAGCAGCAGTAATTTATAACATTTTGTTCCTTATATATAGACTAGTTTCAAAAATTAGAATTTTCCACTTTAAGAAGCATATTTTATCTAGTGATGTGCCGGATCGTTAATAAAAGTAGATCCGCGGATACGGATCATTAGTGTCAAGATCCGCGGATACGGATACGGATCTCAATTTTTTTTAAATCCAATTCAACTATCCAAGTGTAAAATTTGATTGGAAGGTATTCCCGTCAGAATAATGGCAGTTTCTTCAAAAAATGTCAACTGTGGCAAAAATATAATCAAGACTATGATTTACTGTTTAAAGAAATTTCCTTTAAAATTGAGGGAGAGTTGGAAGGAATGGGCCATTGCTGAATTAATGCTTAGATGGAATGTGAAAAATTATTTCTAGCTTGCTCGGTAGATGTAGGATACAGGAACAAGAGTGTAAAGCTGCTACTGGACAGGCTAGAAATAATTTTTCGCATTTTATTTCAGCATAAATGCAGCGCTGATCCATTCCACCGAACTTACTTCGCCCGACGAAATACAGAGCCGGGAACACTTTTATAAACAGTAAATACAATAGAGAATTTAGTCTCACTTTTTTAGAAGGATGCCGAGAAAAGCAAAAATGAAGAATAACAGAAACCCTAAATCAATAACAAAAACTAATATTAAATTAAAAAACCAAAACATGTCCCAGAGAGCCGACCTCATATTAAGATGAATTTCGCGGGTCAGATTACACATTTGTTAACAAACATGAACTGACAGCAGGTAAAAATTTTAAATCATTGAGCTTTTTCTCCTTATCTTCCGACTATGAAATCGCTACCAATTACGCGTATAAAGGCTTAGAATTGCATTTAAAATTTACTTAACAAGATTATAGCTCCTACTGTATATCAGTAGGAAGTTTCAAATAAATATCAAACGCAGAAAACTTTGTTCTTTCAATTAGGGCCAACATTTTTAACGTATGGTTAAATTTTTACTACCATAATTGTGAAAAACGTTAAGTCGGTTTTTAATTAATATCTCCGGTAATTAAAATTCTACAAAAACGAGGCCAAGCTAAAAACACTTTCGCTCAAGTCACTTTTTGAACGAAATATGAACTATCAAAATTGGTTTATCTGTTTGGGAGCTACAATGCCACAAAAAGACACACTGATACACACTTTTAAAACTTATTTCCCCTTCCTTTTTGCAACGGCGAGGGGGGAGGGGGATACAAATTGGCTTTTGAAATGATACCTTAAAATTTAAATAGGGAATAAAACCTAATTTAAACGGATATTAAGAGTCTTTTATTCAAATATTTAAAAATTTTTAGAATAGAAATGATCCGATTAAGATCCGTCAAAAAAGTAACGGATACGGATCTTTATTTTCCCTCGGATACCCGGAACATCACTAATTTCATCCTCACAGCGCACACTAAAACTGTAAACCTATCAACAATTTTATTAAAAACAATTTTTCTTTTTTTAAAATCTTCAATCAAAAAAAAAAAAAAAAAAAGAAAGAAACTCCTTTCAAAAATCATGTGTTTATTATACTGTGTTTCCCACAAAATGAAAGCCAATACATATAAACGAAGCCACAGCATGACAGTTTAAGTGTCTTACAAAATAAATCCAAACACAAGTATAAGTAGTTATGATTATCAGTCGGCAAAGGTTGTTACATTTTACATTTTTTCTTGTTTGCTTCCTTTAACAGAAGTTTCTATAAAAAGCTCCCTCTTCAACTGCAACAAAGATGCACGGAGAAGTATCTTTGAGTGCATTTTAACACCTGAAAATTATATTTTGATGTTCGATTCTTGGTATTTTGTTTAAATCTAAAATTTTTAATGTTTCAAAATATGTTTTTTTTTTTTAAATTTATTAGATATGTGTAAAAAAGTTTAAAGATAACAAATACCAAAAGACAGATATTTCTTTACACCCAATCATGTTTAGATCATTCAATAGAAAACATTGACTGATGACTGAGCAGTTTGCTAAAAGATTAACTTCTGCCCAGTCACATCCATTCCTCAATTTGACAGATTATTTCAATAATATAATTCTATATATTGCGAAGAAAGGTAGGTTTTACATACAGTTTAATACAAAAAGTCCTTGTGAATGATGAGTGCTAGACCTCTACTGAAGAAAAATTCTAGAAACCTACATCGAAGAACATGATGCAACAACTTATCTGTGTAGTCCATCATCTTCTTACTTTGCGCCAGAATATGACTGTTTTTACTTGTTTCCTTGTACTGATTATATTAATACAAAAGCACAGGCCATACGGAATTGGTCAGAGGTCTTAAGTTTTAGTGTGCGCTCTGAGGACAAAATGTGTTTCTAAAAGTGGAAAATTCAAATTTTGGAAACTAGTCTGTACTTAGGGAACAAAAATTCATAAATTACTGCTGTTATTTTTACATGATACACATAATTTTTTATCACTATTTTAAAGTTTTTTAACAATAAAGTAACTCGAAAAGATATTGATCACTTTATAAAATATAGTGCAAGAAAATAACATTTGCAATTATTATCTTACACTTCACACGAAACAGAATTTACGCAACACTTATCGATATTTATACCCTTATCAAATTGCAAATACATCAGCTGAAGTCCAAATACATGGAGTAATGTTTCATGTTATTATTCATTTAAAGTTTATTTATTAATAAGATTATTCAGCTATATTTTATAACATACTTATAATAGTTTCGGATTAAATTTAATGTTTTCGGTGCAGTGGCGGCGCTAAAGTCGGGGCAGTTGCCACCCCCTTGGAGACCTCTTGCCCCCCCCCATCTGGGAAAACTCCTAGTTCCGTCGGGGAGTTCCAAAAAAATTCAGTGCAAAAGATTGATCAATTGCTAAAAAAATTCTCTTTTAATCACATCTTTGCTCAGTGTTGCAAATAAAATTCGTTATTTGTTACTTGTCACTTCCAAAAAAAGAAAGTTTCCACAACAATTTCCGGGGCAATTGTCTACTAATGACATCCTGTCGTCATGAGCATTGGAGTGTTGCCACGTCGTAAAGAAATGGAGAGACAGAGAGACTGGACTGGTCTGTCTATGATGCAACAAGAAACAGGTGCATTACAAACAGAGGGGTGTACAGAAATTTTTTTTAAAAAATTATGCAATTAAACCCAGTTTTAATTCAAGTGTACATCATAGTGAACAAAATAAAAAAAATCAAAGCTCTGTGATAATTTTTTAATGAGCTATATCCATTTATACACATCTTTGTGTCAATCAAAATGGCGGCAAAAAAATCATCTTGGCATATATTTAAAGGCTTGTAACGTTTAAACCCCTTCACAAATCTCAAAATAATTTATATTTTCATAATCAGCATCAAAAATCTACAAGTGCACCAAATTTGAACAAAATCGGAGATGGCGGGTGGCATTTTCAAAAAATTCTGGATGATCTGACATGGATGACCCACAAGAAACTTTTGCCCTAGACGGTGTCGGCTCTTTGGCCGGCCCTGGTAAAACCAATCATTTGGACCAATTCTTATATTTGGTAAAAGATAACTGATAAAAGTTTAAAGGAAATCATTGCTCAAAACTTTTTAAATGCACATATTAAATACTGTATTTCTTTTCAAATGCAATGCAGCAAATATTGTAAAACTGCTCCTTAATTTTACAGAAGTTTTCATCAATATCAGAATTCGAAGAGCAGTCCTGTTCCTCAAAATGAAATTTCACACTGTAATCAAGTTTAACAAAAAAGACAACAAACATCACCGCGATGATTAGGGGAGACTGATGTACCTTTGGACACTTTTCATAGCATACTTTTTAATATCAATTATTTAAACCAAATTTTAATCTTAAGTCACATTAAAATACCCAAACACATTTCTCTACATTTTTTTTTTTTAAATTCAGACTCTTTATATTTCTTTTAAAATTCAGACAGTTTGAAAATAAAATGTTTCCAGTCATTTTTAAAGTAGGAATTCCAAACAGTACAATAGGATGTTGTACCTTGGGATTGGGACACATCATGTTGTACCATGATTCAGGAAACAACCATATACTTGAACCAAAAAGTAGAAAAAATATTTTTTTCATGGTAATGAATTAAATTATGAATAATAAATAATGAACTATTATCTAACATTAAATGTGTTTAAAAGACTTCATCAGATTCCTAAACACATCTTAATTATTAAGAACTATGCATATGTTGTTTGGACCTTGTGACATGTCATTAGGCTCAATATGTTTGGCTGTCCCAAGGTACAATCACCACAAGGTTTAAGAAAAATCAAAATAGTGGTCAATCTAGATACACTATCATTATTTTCTCATAACCAAAATATTTATAGCTTTTCTCTTTTATAACAAAATAAAATTCAGTTGATTAGTTTTACAAATACAAAGACGAAATGAAAATGAATAAAATATTTACTTTAGAGTCATGAAACTTTCTTTCTCTCACAAAATCATCAATTTAACTCTTTTGATGCTGATTGTCACTGCACAGTGGCACCATTTAGTAGTCAATGCTGCTATTAAAGATTACAACAAAAAAAAAAAAAAAAAAAAAAAAAAAAAAAAAAAAGAAAGGGGGGCTGCTAAAAATCGATTCTTAGAAATTAGCAGTGTCTCAAGGTACAACACTCTCCCATGCTGTTACAGAAACAGAAATATTGGAAAAAAGAAAACAGAGTGGGGTTGTTGTTTTTTTTTCCTTTGTGAACATAGGAAAATAAAATGGAGAATACTGCCATGTTAAGCACAAAAGTCATGTCACTTTTTAAATTGAGCTATGTGGTTCCACAATGTGGTTCCTTGTCATATTTCACCTAAATACAACGTTCAGGGCCTGATTACCGCACAGGCCAAGTAGGCCTGGGCCTGGGGCCACATCTCCCTAAGGAGTCCCAAATTACTTAAAAATTTTTTGCATAGCATTGCTACTATACAAAAAATGCATGTATTTTCAAAATGCAGAAGGCGCCTCTTAATGTGATCACTTTGGAACAAATATAATTTGATAACAATAACTGACTGATAACAATAACAGAAAAAAATCCAGGAGACACAAAATAATGATTTTTTTCCAATTAAGGTGCATTTATTTTGGCAACCTCAAATTAAAATCACAATGACTCAACTGAACGCAGTTTTAAAAAATAAATTATTAAATTAACAGAATGGAAATATCTGAATTACAAAAAGTTGAAGCTAAATTATGCAATTTTTAATCACATAGTAATAGGTGAAGTAAAATATGACCATTTTCCCTGACATTCGTAAACCAGTTTCAAAGCACATTCAGCTTTTCTATCTTTTCCAGCACGGTTTTGCTTGTTTTTTAAATTTTAATTTAACTTTGCTTGTTTTCAATCTCGACTAGTGATGTGGATCAGGTAAATATCCAGTGGGTAGGTAAATATTTTTTGGGTATTTACCCGGGTATTTACCCAAGGCCTCGGTAAATACCCAAAAACTGGGTATTTAATAAAAAAATGCAAAAAAGCGAATGAGATTTTTTTTTTAAAATCTAAATATGAAATAATTGGTAAAACTGATATATACATATGTATTACACAGTTTATAATATTTTTTATTGGAAGACTTGATGAAATCATGAAAGAAACATATCGTGAACCAAAGAACCTTTCTTTTCAATGTCATAATTGGAGAAGTATAAGCAATTCATTATGAACTTCAGGATTTCAAAATCACAATCTAGGTTAGTCATATCCAAAATGAAAAAAAAGGAAGCATGAGGGATGTTTGGAAGAATAAACTGAGAAGTTATTAAGAAACTATGGTGTTATTTATTTTATTGATATTTAAGTGATATCATGGAAAATATAGAAACAGTTTTCACATTAATAAACAAACAAAAAAAAAAAAAGCAAAATTTTCTTTTCTGTTGCCTTGCTCATTTGCATTTGCTCCCTGTAGGGTGGGAAGGTAAATATTTTTTGGGTATTTATCCGAAGGCAGGGTAAATCCCCTAGTAATTGCGCATTTTGCAAAATATTTTTAGGTAGTATTAAAAGGTGACTATTATCTGTTTTAAACGTAAACCCTAAAATAAAAGATTAAAAATTTTAAATGAATTTTAAATGTTTATGTATATTATGTGTGTGTGTATATATGTGTGTGTGTGATACAGAATACACCTGAACAATTGAACTAAGTTTGGAGGAAATTTCTGCATAAGATATAGGTAAATAAATTGTAATAATAAATTGAGCGACATTTCGTTACATTTTGATGTCATGCAGCGACATATTACTGGGTTATAAAAGACTAGGACCTTAAAAAATTGATGTTTGCTTTTTTTTGTACCAGTTAAGCTTTTTTCTTTTTGTAGAATGGCTTTTTATATCTGAAATTTGGCTATCAACATTGATTAGGCATATCCAACATATTTAATGTGAATATCATATTAGATTGCTAAGCTGTTTCACACAATAATTCTTTAAATATGTGATCAAAATACAATTTTTGGGCAAAAATTTATTGTTTTGTATATGGTTGGTTGTATATATACATAATGGAATATATACAGAAAAGTATTTTAGATGAATATAAATTTATGAAATAAATACCCGGGTATTTACCCATTTTGGGTATTTACCCCTAAAAATAAATACCCGGGTATTTTACATCACTAATCTCGACACAATTCTTTAACAAATTACAAAGTAATGGCAACAATGGAGGTCCTAGATCAATGCCTGCTACACGTCCAGCGACTGAATTTTTTTAGGTGCAAAAGAAAGTTTTCTTAGGGGGAGTCGGGTCACTGGGAGCGAACTTTCTGTAGCTTCATTCCTATAAAAATTTTGAACTGCTTTTGAAAACCACAAAATATTACACAGAAAATTAGTCTCGCAAGGGTTTGCCTATATATTTTTGTTGATTGAGGAACAAAAACGGGGAAAAAATTGAAAGAAAGTGATAATAATAACACGCTGATTACAATATCCGACTTTTTTAACGTGTGTCAACATACAAGTGTTCCGGGACTTTGTGATTATAATAACATTAAGCGAATGATAGCATTAACCGTGATCACATTAAGCAGTGCCTACTGTAATAATAAAAAATAATGATTCGTTTGTAGGAAAAAAGAATTTCCTTGAAGGAAAACTTTTATTTATTCCGCATATAGAAAAGTTATGTCATGATTATGAGTTGCTTCGAAGGGGATTAATAAATGCAGATGATAAATGATTTACATATTTCTATGATAGAGAATGATACTTTTAAAAATGCATTCCAACAGGCCTCAAACCTATTTTAATCAATCACTGCAATCGGCTATAGAGTCTTCATGGGCCTTCAAATTATTGTAAGCCTAGGGCTTCACTTTTAGCAAGTCGGGGACTGACAATGTTTTATAGTCAAATGTCAGTGGGAAACACTTTTAAACAAATTATAAAATATCTGAATGAAATACATGGAAGAGCAAAGCTTTCACCTCATTTTGTACTTGCCTGCAGAGATAACTTTTGCGCTTAGCACTGCACTATTCGCTGATATAGGACTTTGGTTAAATTATAAAATGATCTAGGGTCAGTTTGAAATTTTTTTGTTGACTCCACATTTTATTAAACTGTGTGAATGATTATCTCCTGGTCTAGTATGCACATAAGAAAACCTTATTCTAAAGCATGGGTAATCAAATGTAGTCCAAGGTCATAAGTTTGGTCAAACCTTTCATCGCATATTATACATGTATTTGAATCATCATTTCCTTCAAGTTGAAAAGATGTATTTTGGTCAACGAGGTTTTGCTGTACATTTAAGTGATGTTTTTTCTTATGCTTAGTAAGATTTTGAAGGCAAGAGAACTCTTCATTGCAAACCAAACATAAATATTCTTTTTTTCCTGTATGATGGTACATATGATCTTTCAGACCTGTTTCTTTCCTAAATGTTAAACGACAAATAGTACAAACATAACATTTTCTTATATGTCTATTCAAGTTTCTTTCATTAGAAAACTTTTTAAAACAGCCCAGGCATGAATATTCTTTTTCACCAGTGCGGCAATAAATATGGTTTTTTAGGTTTGTGTCTGTCCTAAATTTTGCATTACAGATAGCACAAACATAACACCGCTTCATATGTTGATCCAAGTTATTTTCCGTCAAAAATTTCTTAGAACAGCGCAAGCATGCATATTTATACCGATTATGCCAATCCAAATGAAGTTTCAAATGCATTTCTGTTTTACATTTCTTATTACAAATGTTGCAAATGAAGATATTTTCCTTCTCATGAGAATCTTGATGTTTCTTAAGTTTAGCTTCAGTGGTGAAACGCTCTTCGCATAAACTGCAGGGAAGTGAATGATGAACAACTGAGTGGTTTTCAAGATCTTCTTTACTTTTAAAATTTTGCTTACAACTTCTGCACTTGAAAATCGGCACCCTTGAATGTGCACGTTCATGTTTCCTTTTTGTACCTGAGTCTGTGAAGCGTGCCTGACATAATGAACATTGATAAGGTCTCTCATCAGTATGACTCCGATAATGTATTGTAAGAGTAGCTCTGCTGGCAAACTTTTTTTGACACAAGAGACAAAAATGTGATTGCTTTTCAGAATGGCTGAAGGTATGATGATTATTTAGCTCAGCTTTGTTATAAAACTTTTTGCCACAAATTTTACATTCAAAGCACTTGATACCAGAATGCCTCTGCTTATGTGTTCGGAATTGGCAACGTCTGCTAAAACTTTTCAAACAAATGTCGCATGTATAAGGCCTTTCGCCACTGTGAAGATAAACATGATGTGTAAGATTATGTTTATATTTAAAAGTTGCATTACAAAATTCACATATGTGAGGTCGCTCATCCGAGTGCACTATACGATGATTTTTAAGATTGCCTTTAGAGCTGTACTGCTTATGACAAATGCTGCACTCAAATTTCCTTGACTTCTGCGTGCAGTCAGATGGCGTATGTTCCGAGTTGAAGCTGCAATTATCGGTGATAACTGCTTGATCAAGATCTCCGGAAGTTGTTGCTGTTTCTTCAATGACTTCCATGTTTTTAAAATTAATATGTTCGAAGGCGTGAACATAAAACCTGGTACTTCACACAATTAGTCCACCGAAATCTTATTAATTTTTAAGATGATTGAATCAGTAACTAATCGCAAGGCTTCAGTGTAGAATAAGTAATTTCATCACTTTATAGGAACAGATCACTTTTTAAAAATTCAATTCTCACAAATGATGAAGTACTTGAAGAGCGTTCTTTATATAGACATTACCTCACTCCACGTGAAGAAACATCAACAAACAATACCTGAAACGAGCACGTAAAACGCGCGAATATTCGTGGCTAGGAAGGATGCACTAAAATCTGAGAGGTCGCAAAATGCAACCCTTCTAGTCAAGTTACAGGAGCCTCAGCAACTCCTTTATTAATTTGTTTGACAGACAGTTAGTTTTTTTTTTAAAGCGCAAGATAATGACAATAAACCATTATAAATGCAAAGATTGCTCTTTGGGGTATTCGAAATTTTAAGTAATTCGTCTTGAGAAACTTTATTGGCGAGTTTAGCGCTCACGTAACCAATAAAAAACGTTTTCACTTCACGTTGCCATGGGTACGTTCGTCGTTTAACGCCAATGCGCTAAGGAAAAAAATAATATGCGTGCAGACACGATGTTCGAATAGAGCAACCGGTTATTTTGGCCACCTGCCGATTACATTCTGCGACAAAAAACGAGCACTAGAGTCCCCATATGAAAACGTAGTTTTCAGAATTGCGACAACAGCTACGCTCGGAGAGCGCAACCGGTTACAAGGGGAAGATAGGGTTGCCGCCGAGCTGCAAGATTGGCTCTTTGTTCGCTTTCGAGTTTCATTTAAAAAAATAGTCGCAAGCGGGAGCGGGAAGAGTGGCTGTAACGGGTTCTGAAGGATGTAAGCACGCCGATTCGAAAATGCATGCTGTCAATAAATGAAACGCTCGATTTTGAGTCAAACATTAAAAAAAGACAAAATGGCCCTGTGTTAGCAGAATTAAAAGCAGATTTTTTTCTCAAACCTTATTCTGTTTAATACGATAAATTTTAAATTAATCAAAAGATTCCGAGACAACGAAAATTATATTATAGTTTTAATTGATTCAAAATGAATGAAGGAATAAAAACAGATTAAGAAAATGAAAATAAATAAATAAGCAACAAATAATGAACATAAAAAATTGCTTGTTTTTGCTACATTAAATTAAGCTTTATAAAGATTTTTGAACATGGAAATATTTCTTGTATTGATATCAAAAGCATTACTTATTAATTTTTTTTTCTATAAAAGGAAAAAAAATACAATTTTCTGATTTAAATGGAACAAAATTTAGCATTCGCTTAAAAATTCCAAAAGGAAATATATGCTTGGGATGCCTAACTACGGGGGGGGGGGGGGGCATGGGCGTCACTGGCTCTTCTTTATTGAGGGGGATGATTGATTTAAAGCAGAACAATCACCAAGGGGTTATACACCCCCCCCATTTTTTTGAAAACGTTAACTTTAATTTAGTGATTTAAAAAGAAATGGGAAGCCTTCCATCTAAAAAATAAAAAGAATGAAATACTGAATATGAATAAGAATTAAATAAATACCTGTGTGCTGAAAAGTAAAAGAAGACAAAACAAAGTTCATAGCCACAAATTTTTAGGAAACAGCAAGCATGTGTTTCGGAGTTACAAGAAACCCTTTTTCTACCTTAAAGAAGGGAGTTTATGGATAGCTCATTTTTATCGGTCGTGTTTGTTCATTAACATGATTTCTATACATGTTATATGTGAAATTTTATCAGCATTGAGCTAAAAACGTTTTAACAATGAAAATCGATGAAAGCGGATTTTTTGCAAATTTTGTAGGAACATTATTAATGAAAGAGTATTTTTCTTTTAAAAAATTAAATCTACTTTTGTGGATAAAAATCATAGCAAAACTCATTATAAATATATATATTTTTTAAATTGATGTTCCCATTCGGGAACGTTGACATTCAAAATGATAAAGATGCGGTCAAAAACCGTCTCAAATTAGCGTATTTTTAACGTTTCAATAAGATAACTGAAAATAAAGTTAGTCTCTGAAGGAGAATCTTATCCCGTTAAAAACGAAGCAAACAAACATATCTGAAATCTTGCACCCTGTGGATAAAATAGTTGAGCGTATCAAGAAAAAATACTAGAAAATAAGCAATAAAATAACAATATTTTCACATTTTATTATCAAGGACCTCCCCTCCATTGGTATTTTGTAGTGCAAAATACCAAGCATCGCCGTAAAATGCAAAGAAATTCCAAGAGTCGACCGAACATCGAACACAAAATTGAATATCCATTTGATCACTGATCGTAAATATATCAAGATAATAGTGATATAAAAATATCAGTAACTTCAATGTTAATTTATAGAAGCAGAGTTATTATTGTTGATATATTTTGCATTATTATATTATAATATCTTTTATTTCTTTCTTTAACTTACTTTTTTCGTTTCGCATTTACTATAAACAGTAAAAATAACATGAATAGAAAAATGTATTCTTTTAAATCGTTTTTTATCTTTGAAAGATATAAGGAAGAACAAATTGATTCATTTCTAGAAGAATAATGGCAAAATGAGCCGTACTGTTCAATTTTCAAAGAAATAAAAAGTATAATGAACAATGTACGTGAATACACACATTGACCTATAATACACCCAAAAACCTTTTTCTTTAAAATAACAAATTAAATCGAAACTTTTTATCTTTCACTTTTCTTTTAAGTCTTATATCAATGTTCATTTTGTAAATGAATTTAATTATCTAGAGAGAATTATTTAGATTTTAGATCAAAATTAGCAAGGAAGGGGCATTCTCCTCATATTTAGGTTTATAAAACTAAAAGTTAAAAATTCAGATTTTATTTAGGTTTTATAATTCTCTGAATATTTTATAATCCTAGATTATTATTAATAATCTTGATCCATGACTGGGATTTGAGTAAATTTTTATCGCTACATCAATATATTTAAATAACTAAAACTGAAATTTTATACTAATAACAATACAATAAAATATAATTAAAAAAAAAGTTTCCTAAGGGTTCTCATTGCTGCGACATCTGTCCCGGTAGATTTTAAAAATTGGTACGATTTTTTTTATTTTTGGAAGTTTCAAAGCTAGAAATGTTTCAAGAATGCAATATTTTGACTGTTTCATTTTGAACAACTAAAGTTGTTCATATAATTATTAACTAATTTAATGTAACTTATTTATTTCTTGGAAACTTTCAAGTTAAATAGAATATATTATCAATTATATTGCACAGTTTCTGGTTCCAAGGGCTCAGCACACAAACTCTTTAATTAAATACAATTTTCCACTAGACTTTGTGGTATGGTACAGTGGTATATAACTTAAGGTCAATAATTTATAAAATTATAATTGTAAAAATGAATGTTCTGAACATAAATTATTATAGGCTGAATCGGCCGAATCACACCTCATGATTCGATCAGGCAGAATGCTTCATTCCACCCCTTCTTTGTAGTGCGGCTTTTACTACAAAGAAAAAACCCCCATAAGATTTATGAACCATTTTAAATTTACCATTAATTCGGAATTCCAACGAAACTTCGGGTTTTCAGTATTTATACCAGTAACGTCTTCCTTCAGTAATGTACGCATTCATTTAAATGCAAATTTTACTGATGTTCATAACAATGAAATTTTCAAAATTTTTGCTACAAGAAACAAGAAAAGTTTTGAATTTTAAGAACTTAAAACTATTAATTTGTAGTGCATTTTTGGTCACTATTTTTGCTAGCCAAAAGCTAACCAAGAAACGAAATTCAGATATTTCTGCTATGGTGGAGAGGGATAGAGAAACCAGAATCCTCCCTTCTCTTCAATTGTCATATATCTTAGAAGAAATATAATGTATTAGAAAAATATGGATAAAATATTTTATGTTATAAACTGTCAATAAATAAAAAAAATACTTTTATTTTCATGTAGTCAAAAATGTATACTATCAATAGCGCAATATCATTATTTTCAACTGAAATGTTCTTCTATTAACTTAGCTTGTAGCAAGTTCATGAAAACTATGAAAAATAAAGATGAAATACAGAAAATTTTCTTATAATATTCGCCTTTTCGACAAAGGCTTTTTTTACCATTGAAAAAAGATAGGGAAAAAAAAACATTTTAAAATTATTCATCTGAGTGAAAAGCTCAAACCGCTTTGTAAACGAATACATTTCAAAACCGTTTTAAGGTTCATGTTTAGGCTAAGAGAAAACATAAGAAAAGAAAAAATACCTGATACCAATTTAAACTCTCACTCTTAATTCAAAAGAACGAAAAAATAACTCTTAAAAAGAGTGAAATCTATTGCGGGTGCATTCATTCTTTCTGAGTGCTAGCTTTATCGAAAAAAGACGCTTTACGAAAAAAACCAAGACTAAAACTTTTCCTTACTGGCGTGAAATTCGGAAACACTCTTTTGAAGAGCGAAAAATAAAAACATTCTTTAAAAGAAGGACTCAAAAGCATTTTCATTGGTTCGATTCTGTCACGTGATTTTGCTTAGAGAGAATCTTCTATACCTCCACGTTAGGCTTAACTAACGTTGGTCGCGAATACCAAGTGGATGTCGCTATCTGAATGTCTTCATTTAATGAATTAAAACACTATTTGTTGCCGAATGAGGATTCTGAAGGAAATGCACAAAAACTGAATGATAAGTGCGAAGAATTTTCTTTTTTATTAAAACTTGTAACTGTTAATATTTCTTGAACTGCTATATCGTTACAAATTACCCACGTGCAATGTTACGGCGAACTTTTTGTAACTTTTTCTTCCAAATTAATGAAACTGTTATCAACAATTTTATTTCGGTCATCGAATAAAAAATATGACATTTGAAACAGTCGTTATCATCTTTGGTGTGTGTGTACTGTATATATATTTTAGGCAGGTGTTACAGACCCGACCATGCGCAAATCTATAGGTCGGATACCGAATCCGCTCCCGATGGTCGAAGCTCCAACCACTGCGTATATTTTAAATTAATCAAACATTGTTTTTGTGTATAATAAACTTTAAAGAGTATCATAAACTTTGTATAATACACTCATTCATATGTGTAACGGGCCATTCATTAATTCAGGGTCCTGAGGGGGAGGGGAGGGAATTCTCTACATACCCTTGCTTGGAGAGGGGGTTGGTGGATCCATTCTTACGTAATATTTTCCGAGCCGATATTTTATATTAGAAATCCGCGGTCAAGTGGTTTGGCAAATATTATATTTCATTTGCTTCAGGAAGGTAAAAGTATGTATTATAGGATGAGCTGTTTTTTACTTGTGTTTCAAAGAATGAAACGTGTAAAATATAATAAAGGAATCGCACTGTGTTTTGCATGTGTTATTTTTAATTATTATCGCATCATATACAAAAATTATTTGTCGAAAAACATTCGGTCTAGATTCCTTACAGTAAACATTTCTTTACTCAAAAATGTTTTTGAAAAAATTAAAAAAAAAAAAAAAAAGATAGTTAATTTAAGAACAATCCCAGTGATGTAATATTTGTTATTATTGTGAAGAAAAAAAAGAATCTTACGTAAGATGGGGGGGGGGGGGGAGTCTTACATACCCTTACATAGGAGGAAGGGAAGGCCAAAATTGTCCTTACGTAATTAATGAATGACCTCGAAGAAACAAAATTGAATTCAAACGTATCTTGTCACAATTTATGAGTGACTTTTTAAATTAATTTGAACTGATGTAACTTTTAAAACATTATTAATGTTAAAAGGCACACCGAGAATATCAATATAGAGTTTCAAAATTTTAAATCTATTTATTTGGAACTGTGTGGGTTTTTTAGTTTTATTTCAATCTTTAGATTCGGAAATGTACGTAATATTGCACGTGGGTGATTTGTAACGATATACGAGTAGTTCAAGAAATATTACCAGTTAAAGTTTTAATAAAAAAGAAAATTCTTCGTACTTACCATACAGTTCTTGTGCATCCTCTTCGGAAACACTAAAAACATTTTTTTTTCATTTTTTAAATTGAAAACTAATTTTTTTTTCAAATGAAATAAGTTTTAAAAACAGTTTTAAATTCAAATACACAGCATAAGCACATGAAAACACGTTTAAAAAACAATTTCACCAGAGGAGAGTGAAATGATTTTACCTATTTTATTCTAAAAAAAGAGTGAAATAGCGGCTTTCCAAAGCGGAAAGCAACCACTCATTTAGGATATTAATTTAGTCTTAAAAAGAGTGAAAAACACTTATCAAAAGGGAGTGAAATTAGCTTATCCAAAAGGAGTGAAAATAACCGCTCCGCAAAAAGAATGAAATTCACTCCTATAAGGAAAGTGCGTTTTCGACACTGGAAAGGAGTGAAAATTTACTCAGTCTGAGTTAAAATCGCTGGAATTTTTTAGTGTCGATGGCGCTAAAAGATTCGAGGGCCCTCCTAAAGGGAACAGAAATTTGAGAGGTATTTTTCTAATGAGGGTGTCTTCAAATATTTTTTGAGAGAACCTCTAGTAGCTGTACATCGCAATGCCTTTTTCTACGAAAAAAAAAGGAAAAGAGAGCAGTACTTACCATAAAAGAATTAAAATGGGCCTTGAAGTATTAGAAAATTGAAAATGGTTGTTAATTCGAATATTTTTTTTTTTTTTTTGTCCGAAGATTGTTGTTGAAACTTCAAACAGCTGTGTTTGGATAGAAAATAACATACACTTTTTGCAGGGGACAGATTCGACCTTGATCTCAATTCTGAGAAAAAATTTTCTTCTAAGACCATGTTATCAAGGGAAGGAAATACGAAAGGAACCCCAATAAAGATTTATCACCTCCATCCGAGTGGTCAGAAAGATGGTCGGGGGACGTGGGGAATTTTAACGGTGGATCGTCGTTTTAATGAGTTTTGTTTGTAGGAGTTGAGGAGTAAGATACAGGAAATAAGAAAAAGAAGTAGATGGCAAAAAAGGCAAGAAAGTAAGCGGACAGCGAACAGTGTGGGAATCAACTGAATTTCAGATGGCTCCTCAAATGTAAGGCAGATTTTGCTGGACAAGGGGTGTCGTTTACTGTTCGTTTTCTTGGTAGATCGGCAGCTCTATTTTGGTCCAAAATCTTTTCTTCTTCATCTATTTTTTTTTGTCACGAATGAGTAAGACCGGAATTTTTTATAAGCGCATTTATTATTCTCAAATCTTGAGGGGGACTTTTGACGAGTCCAAAATATTGGGGAGGGGGGGGGGAACGTGTTTCCCCTGTCCCCCGTGCCAACGACGCCCGTGGGGGTTGTGGGGTGCTGTTAGGGGTGTGGCACCCATGTATGCAAAGGAAAGTTTGAAAGAGTAATACTAGAAATATGTAGAAGCTTAAAACAAATTATCCTATCCAGGTCCGGATCTATACATTTTGGGCCTCCCTGCAACAAAATCTGTATAGCCCCTCCCCAGAGGCCATTAGTGTATATTTGTAACGTTAAATAAGTATTAGTGCTAGGTTTTTCAATTTTTTTTTTTAATTTCATAGGCCGTTGGACCCCTCATTAAGACGTGGGGCACCCCACACTGCGGGGATCCTATCTCGCTCCCCCCACTCAAAAAAAAAAAAAAAAAAGAGTTTAAGAACCTCTGAATATTTTAATGGTTTAGTGGGCACACCTAGTTAATAGATTAATTTGTATAAAATTGAAAACTGAAATTATATTAATCAGAGGTCATTTTTATTTGAAACTAGATGCAGATAGAAATATTCAGAAGTAAATTGATAAGTTGGGGGGGGGGGGGGGGCATGTATTTTGACACATTGTATTTTTTCAACATTCTTATATGCACGAGAAACAGATGTCTCCATTGTTTTATATTTATTTCTTGAAAGTACATTATCTATTATTTAAATTTTTCAACAACAATTTTATACCAAAACAATACTAGAATGAAAAGCAGTTAGGTGGTAGACATTTTTTTAATGAAATAAAATTAAAACAATTCAGAGCACCAAAAAAGGACTTGTACTTATTTTTAATTTTTATGAGAAAGCAAAAACTAAAAATTAAAAACAATTCAGCATGAGAAAAACTCATTTATTTCATGCTAAGTTTTCAGATCAATAGCGTGATCTTATTGTTGTAATCTTGTTGTTGTTGTAAACAACATAGATCTCTGTTGTTCAATTTATTTTTTTGGCGTTATTGTATCTATAAACTTTATTTAAAACACAAAATTTCCAGCATTTTCATCCGAAAAAGAAAACATTAGTTTAATTAAAAACTTCAGTCACTAATGGGCAAATCTTTAAAAAGTGCAACTTTGCTGTCACATGCCTTTTACAGTTAAAATTAAGGAATAATTTATGATTTTTAAATTTCAGCAAAAATATATCCATTTAACTCTGCCGACAGTTTTTTTTTGTAATAATTATTCTTTCTTTTTGGTTTGCAGCATGTGAATTCGCACCTCCATGTGTTAGAATTTAATTGATTCAAAATAAATGAAGAGATAAAAAAAAGTAAGAAAATGAAAATAAATAAATGAACGACAGATAATGCACATTAGAAATTGCTTGTTTTTGTTTCGGAAAGGCAAACGTTATAAAGAGTTTTAAATCTAAAAATATTTCCTGTAACCATCTAAAAAGCAATATCACTAATTAAAATGGTTTGCTATCAAAAAAATTGCATGTACAATTTTCTGATTTAAATGTGATTAAGTTAAACATTAAATTAAAAATTTGAAAGATAAATATGCAAAGGAAAATTTGAAAGTTCAATACTAGAAATAGGTAGAAGATCAAAACGAGGTAACCCCCCCCCCCAAAAAAAAAAGAAAGAAAAAATACGAAGAACCTCTTAATATTTTAGTTGTTCAGTAGGTTAAAATATTAATTTGAATTACGTTGAAAATTATTACTTTAATTTGATGTAGATAGAAATATTCAGAAATAAATTGAGGAGTTGAGGGGGTGTAATTTGAAACATTACTTATTTTCAATTCATATGAATAAGAAACAAATGTATCTATTGTTATTTATTTATTTCTCTGCATCATACATCTATTACTTAAATTGTGAACAATATTTTCACATCAAAACAATATTATAAAGAAAAAAAAGTAGACACTTTCTTAATGAAACAAAGAAAAAAATCATTCACAGCACCAGTAGAGGACTTGTACTTATTTTCAATGTTCGTGGAAAAGTAATGTTTACAATAAATTTTGACAGAGATTTTAAATACAACTTAGTACGAAGAAAACTCGTTCATTCCATACTAAGTCTTCAAGTCATTACCACATAAAGATTACAACAAAAGTCTCTAATGTTCAATTTATTTTTTGGTGTTGTTATATCTGTAAACTTTATTTCAAACATTGAATTTCCAACATTTTTACATGAAAAAAAGAGGAAACGAAGACATTTTTCTCAATGAGGCAATTAAAATCAAATTCAGGATACCAAAACAGGATTTGTAGTTTGTATAGATTTTGGGGCAAACTATTATTGTCAATAACTGCTTAAGTAACAAAATAAGCAAAAATTAATCTTTGTGTTTTCTGAAATGCAACGAAACTTCAAAATATTCACATGTTCAAAATTTGGTTATTATTACCAAATTTTTAAAAATTCTTTACTCCAAAGTATCATTTCCTAAAACTAATAACTATGGACAAAACATAAGTTTAATCAAAAATTTCAGTCACTTATAAGCATAAAGAAAATAAATTTTATTATAGGCTTTACTCCCATCTACTCAATTAGGGAGTTTCGATTAGACAGGGCAAAATATACTGATGCTTGTAATTTATTTTCTTTTATACTATTTGTGAAGTGAATTTTTGTGAAAAAACCCCCCCTTGATTGAAATAAATTGAATTTTTTGTTCAGATTTTTTCATATAGATTGTAATTCCATTCATTACCCTGTATCATGGATGGATGAACACGACCTATGTTCCAACGTCCTGAAAAATGCTTCCAGAACTCAGTCAGAAGCAGAACAGGTGCATTGACAGTCGGAAGTAGACTAAGATAACAGTTGCTACCTATCCCTTTCAAAATTGGAGTTATTTGCAGTTATTCAAATCCTGTCCTGTAGTTTAAGTGGGGAGAAGAAGCTCTTCTTGAGAGGGGGTAGGGGATTTCTGGATAACTACAGGAAGATACTAAGCGTCAATGAACTGTTCATTTAATGCTGAAATAAACAAATCTACACTGTTAAAAAAAACCTGAAAGTTCAGGTAGTTTTCTGACTGATTTTAACAGAATATTTCCGTAATGCTTCAAAACGTATTTTTTCCTTCCAAAAACAGAAATATCACGACGAAAACGGAATTTTTCCATTTCTAGGGTTGCCGCTGTGCTATACTTTGTTAGTATCCTGATTAGCCTTCAAATTATGATAAACATCGCTTTTTGATAGTGCTTATTAAATCGCACTGTTACATTTTTTAATTAAAAGCTTATTTAGAATAACAACTCAGATGTCGAAGACAAAATAGATAGCTTGCTATTTCATGTCTGGAAAGTAATATACTCGTATGTCGAAATTGTTTTTACGCCTTTGGACTTTGTAAGTTTGGAAAAATGTTTGCGCCATTTTCAGACAGGCAGCTGTGTTTTGATCGCCCTGATGATTTGATGTGAGTTTTACTGAGTCAGTATTAGAATATTATTGCGGTGTATTATTTTGCTCAATACTTCGAACAATTCTATTCGTTAGTCATATTGTGCGTTCTAGCCATGAGAATAGTTTTAGGATCCCGTGTTATCCATTTAAAATAAAGGCTATTGGATTACTTGTATCCAGATGCAATGGAGACACTTAAATTTAGCACCGCTGGTCACATGTAAGTATTGTTGAATATCTTTGTACATGTTAAAATACAAATGTATTTTTCTTGTTAATATGCATTTGATAAAATTCCGATGGTAGCTGATTTAGAATTTATAGAACTATTATAAAGTTACTGTTTTTGCTCTTACGCGTTGTATTCTTGAAAATCATTAAAACGTTAAATGCCAACATTTCGTATCAACCGAAGATTATCGTGGTGTGCGAGCAAGATAGAAAAAAAATCACTCGTTTTTTTTTTTTTTTTTTTTTTTTGACAGATTGAAAGTAAACATTTTGAATCTCCAAATAAAAGTATTTCTTGCTGTTATATTTTTTGCGAAAAGGCATAGCAGATTGTTAATCTTTGAAAATATAATTTTGACAAAAGTAAGTTTACTTGATTACTTAGAAATCTGGAAACATTCATTACTCCTTTCAGGATTTCATTTATAATAAAAAATATAAATTATTTATTTCCTTAGGATCTCATCCAACAACTTATTTGAGATTATTGCAAGTTTCTTGTAAAAACATTTCGGGTAAAACGAACTGATTGATATGTTTAGCCTAAGTATAATGCTTATGCACTAAAAATCTATGTTGCTATTCCAATGAGAGAAAAATGCGGAAATCACCGGGGGGGGGGGGGTATACATCATCTGAGCAAAAAATTCTTCACGTGTATGTCAATGATTCTGTTTTTAAACACAGTAAATTGGTATGCGGTACTCTCCATCAGGTATATTATTCCATGATAAAGTCAACCGGTTTTTAATGGTATTTTATTTGACTCATTCTGCAAATAAAAATATTCTATTTTTCATGTATGCTTTTCCATGCCACGCCAGAATATGTACGAGAAGAAGTCGAAGGAAATATCGAGCAGTATCAGCATCAAAAATTGGTGTTATATTTAAATCCACTAATTTCCTTGTTGGTACTTTTCGATTATTTTCATTCATCTGATGGTGCGAATTTCGAGATGCTTGAAAGGTAAGTTATCAAGCAAAAATTTCACTAAAAATATATTTTAGTAATAAATACAAATTAAAAAAAATAATAGTTTTTGAATAGTTAAATTATTTTTCTATTATATATCATTTTAAACATAGGATAGAAAAACGAAAATGAAATTTCAGTAAAATATGTGAAAATGAGAAACGAAAAAATAGCGCAATGAAAAATCAAGAACCGAAAGTTCTGTAAAGACACAGAAAATATAAAAACGGAAAAATAGATGAACGGAAAATTTAAAAACGGAAAAATAGATCAACGGAAAAAAGAGAAATGGAATTTTCGTTAAATCACGGAAAATTTATAAATGGAAGAACAGAACTAAACGGAGAAATGAGAAATGGAACTTCTGTTAAGTCACGGAAAATAATTTAACGGAAACGTAATATTTACGGCAACTTTGCTGCCGGTACTTTATCCGTTATTTTCAGGAAATTTTTTTAACAGTGTAAATATATCTTTCATAATTTTACGTATACCTATTTTATTTTAGCCTTGCATTGTATACCAAACAATTTATTAAAAATCTAAATTGAAAACAATATTTTTACATGACAAACAAGCATAAACCATTTAGAAAGCATTTGTTTAACAAAACAAATTCAAAACTTTAAATTTAGAGAATCAAAACAGAATTCCAGCTATTTCTCAATTTCTGTTGCAAAATTGTTTGTTTTACCTCTTTACATTTCAATATTATTATACAAATGAATGATAATAAATTTGATAATAAGCGTGACAAATCAGAAATACAGCATTGTTTGTATGAAGAAGATCAAAACTTCATTTAATTACACTATTTAGCATTTAAACACAAAATTTTCGTTGTTTTGTATGTCGTTGTTGAAAGTCCAAAGACCATTTCGGCAACAAATTTCCTGAAGTCATCAGCATAATAAGAATCATAACAAACATGAATGGCATATTATGTATGGAAGTTTATTATTTTTTTAAACAACTTCATTAAAATTAGTTTTGATAAAGCTGTCAAGCTAAGAAAACTTGGAAAATGATTTCTGGACATCCTTGTAAACTTAATATTGGAGATCATTCTATTATACAACTTTTTAAGCGAACAATATTATCATGAGTTTTCTAGAACATCTGCATCAGGGCTATAATTCAACTAGTAGTTGAGCTTTCTTCAAGTTGCAGAATATCTGGAAGAAACTTAAAAAACATTAAGGGCAAATAAATTCAAAAGCAGAAGTAAAATTCTTCAAATGTTCTAAATCATCAATACGGCTGAACACAATTGGCAGGAATGTTTTTTAAAGTAGTTCATAAAATTATAAATGGAAAATAAATAAACACACTTTATTTGAAATAGAGTTGTATTTCAACTACTTTGCATTAAGTGTGTTGTAAAGTTTAATTTCAAATAACAGGATGTGTTTTAAAAACACTTGAAAAAGTAAAACACATATTACAGGGGAATATTTTACCTAATTCATCAATCTCTTTTGACTAGCATAGCTTGTGTTTTCCATTCATTTACGTACATAAAATTATGTACATATTTGTTACTGTGCATCATCTTTGCTCTTAAGAAGAGAAATCATCAGTCTATGATGACTAAAATAATTAATGAACGTTCATGACTCTAAATTTTTTAGGAACCATGAGAAAACTTGCTTGTTTTTTCTGCACCTCACTTAGGAATATCCACAACAAAATTGTAGGGGGAGGTGGGGTACGTTGGACAGTGGTCCCAATCTTTTTAATAATATTAATATTTTTTATTTTATTTTCTGACCAACTAATAGCTTCTATGGTCCTACAAATCCTATAATGAAATCACATGGCACAGTTATATTGAACAAATTTTATTCCAGAAAGTGTTATTTCAGTAGTCCTGAGTAATTTTCAGAAAACTATAAATTAATTTTTTTGATGGTTTTAGTCAAGATTGCAGGAAAAAAAATTGAAATCCTGTCTTAAACTTTTACGTTAATGCTACTACCTCATCAAAACGCTTACTTGTGCTTGTGATGAAAAAATGTGAGTGCATACTATACACTGTTAAAACCAGAAGTGCCACAGGGGTAAAGAATTTCATCCTAGGGTGAAAAAACGGTGCCTCAGGGTGAAACGGAGGCTAGGAAGTGTCGTCAAGGTGCTTTTGGTTCTCAGTGGGTGAACGACGTTAACAGAAGTGCTAAAAGACCATTCAATAAGAAAGCGACTCCTTCCGCATGCGCTCTGACCTATCGTCCAACGACAACTTCAGTTTGAATGGCGAACGAAGGAAGTTGCAACGAAATTTACTTTCACATTGAATGAAGTACAAAACTGAAAGTTTCGTGGATTAATCTTCGAAATCTCGCGTAAATAAAGGAATTTGATCATATTGTAGCTCTTAGAGCTTTCGAACATATCTAAAGTGTTTAAAGTATGTTGACAACTGCTTATTGTTCCGTTTACCTTATTAAACATATAATGTCTTGTTATTTATATCTTGCAAAACGATTACCTAAAACTATCTATCAGCACTATCTTGAACAACAACAACTTTAAAAATAAAAACGTTTAAATCAGCTGATAGGTTGAATAGCTAATTCCAGAATAAAAATGCATCGACGTGAGCAGCCTATATATCAATGTCTATTTCTTCTCAATGAAATAACTACGTAGTGGAAACGAACAGAGCAGCGAAGGCGAGGAAAAAAAAAAAGGCGTGAAAAGAAATCTCTCTCACTCATGAGTTTCACATCGTGTTTTGGTTAACGTATCTTTCTTGGGCATTATTGCATGAAGCGAATGTAGTTATCTACTCGTTTTTATTTTTAATCTGACGGAAAGCTTGACATTGGAAAGAAGGGCTTTTAAATTAGTATTTATCTTGTACGCATAAGGATACTCAAATATCGAATCTTATAATAAGTATTGATATTTTGCGCTCGATTAAAATTTTAAACGTTAATGAAACGCTTTTATTTTCCTATGATTCTAATCTAATGTTACCTAATATTTCTGGTTGTTCCGGCAAATGATTGATAAATACCTTCCCTGTTCAGTACGGATCATGCAGTAAAAGTTGTCAACAACATATTAATTACTGAGCAGTCCAAGTGTGAATGTAAGAAAGTTAGTGCACGAACAGACAAATTAAAGTCATGAACTCTTCTAAACTATGTTCGAAAGTTGAAATGTGATCAAATGCTCTATACCAGATATTTCAGCTGGCCACATGAATCAGTTTTGAAAGTCGTATGTTGGGCACCACTGTTTTAGAGCATTTGAATTCCCCTTTATTTCAATGTTCTATTTCCTGACAAAAGTATTGATTTTCTAAAACCTTCAACAAATTAAGATAAGTTCTGATAAATTGAATATTTATTTATTTATATATTTATTTTTATGAGTGGTTGAAATGAACTCAGATTCAATTGAATTACTTTTTGAGTGGGCGAGGCAAAATCACGAACATATAATAAATGAATATAAATGATGAAAGAAACATTACTTTTAAAGTTGATGTATTACAATAATAATATAAGAAAATAAATAACTCTGATTTAAGGAAGCAGTTACTACAGACTTTATTTTGCATCAGTTGAAAACATCGGATAAATATCAAAATATCCAATATATATCAAAATATCGGATATTTTTGAACCCTGATCTTTACAGATAATCTCAAAAACCCAAGATGACAGCCTTTATTTTAAAATGCAATTCCACACTAGTTAAAATTTAACTCCACATTAATCGAGATAGGATTATTTAAAAATCATTTTCCCACCAAATATCGAAATTTTTACGAACTTGATGTGAGGTCAGAGCTTTATGTACTTTATTTTTCTGCTGATCTGGAAGAGTAGAATTCTTCTAAAGTTTGATTCCAAGAAACGGGTTGTGTCATAATGACACACAATAGACATGAAGCATTTTAATTGTTCATCACACTTTTGAATAGATTGTGTTTCTTATTCATATTTTTACATAAAGTTATATACATGTGTCCACTGATAATGATCATCTTCTTCCTTCTTAAGAAGAGAAATGATCTGTTACGATAATTAAAGTAAGTAATTACAAATGTACATATTGATCTCCGCGCTGCCTTAATGCAGTACATGCAACCATACTAAATGAGAAAGGAAGCGAGAATAGTGTAATGTCTCACTTTTCTCCAGTACTTGAAGGCAAGCAAGCCACTGCTATCCTTCTAACCGACATTGCTTATCCCCACCACTTTTCGTCACACAAAAAGGTTGGATCATAACTTCAAAGTCCTCGCATAAAAAGTTTCACTTAAAAAATCTTTGATTCAGCATTTTATGATAAAAGTATTGATATTTCAACCCGCAAAACTTTAAATGTACTTAATTTCTGACAAACAAGAGCTGTGGCTGGGAAAATTTTTACAATCTCAAAAACCCATGATAACGGTACTGATCTCAAAGGTAATTCAACACTTGTTAAAACTTAATCATGTATCAATCGTGGCATAATTATTTAAAAATCATTTTTTAAATAGAAATAGAAATTTTTACTAACCTGAAGCGGAGTGATAGCATGCACTTTATTCTTCAGGTGGTAAAGAAAGAGTAGCATGTAAAGGAAATAAGTAGGCAACCTAAAAATTAGTAAACCCTAATTAGAGCATAATAAAAAGTACGAACACACTACTTGTACCGAACTTAGAACACCTCAGTTTTCTGTTTATGATGGAACACACAGCGAGTGACATGCTTGTTGAATAAAAAAAGAGCAAATTACCAAAATAACCAAAACTACCTACAATTCATTAAATTTTTAATAAAATAGTACATTTTAAATTGGCTCGTTCAACTTAAAAATCGATAAAAACTGCCGTGTGTCAAGCAAGTGTTGTACTTCATATCCACCTCAAACGCTTTGGCAAATTCATGTGGTTACATTAATTTCATAATCGAATTGACATTTTTTTTACAAATTTCAACTAATAAATATTTGGCAGAAAATCATAACAAATCGTTTTTCCTTAAATATAAATGTTATTAAAAGATACTGCCAGCAAGCATTGAAAGTTCTATAATTTATAAGCATTTTATTTTCTCTGCATCTCCTTTCAAAAAACAAAACTTGGCACTGTAAATACTTACGTTGCATAAAGAGAAGATTTAATTTGGAGTTTTATAGCCTGAAGGAATATTAACAGCGATACATAAGTCAATTTTTGTCTAAGAAATGATCAGGAAAAATAAAAACCTTAACATTAAAACATATGTTAAAATGGGTTTCAATATCAAGTCACATTTATTTAAAAAAAAAAAAAAAAAATCTGCAACATACAGCATTTATAATACAAATCACAAGTTAAGATCTTGTGGCATCTTCAGTCCTATGCCCTTTTTGATGCCGCGCGTCCATTGTGCGACGGGGATGCCCGACCGTACTCTGTGGAACTGACGGACAGCTATTCTTCTTCTACGCCTTTGTGCCTTTGTTGGAATACCGCTTCTACATAAAGGACTAGACTGTCTGGCACCACTTCGGACAGTTTTAAAACCAGGTGTGACGAGTTTGCCTGACAGCCCTGGACGGTGTCCGACTTTGTCGTTGCCGAAAAACCGCAGACGGGGAGGTGTGCTCCATGTTAATGAGGCGCCGGTCGACCAACGAATCCGGGCCCTGGTTTCTTCTACAAAAACAACGTAGCAGTGTTCGTCACCAAGTTTCCACCAATGGGATATTTTAAGGGGGCTTAGTGGACAAGCCCCGTTTCTTCGAAAAAGACCTCGATCCACACTTTTGAAAAAGCAGATTGCTCTAGGACTTGAGAGAAACAGGTGCCCTTAGGCATTTCTCCGGTTTCGTTGGAAACCGTGATTTTTTTTTTTTTTGTGACCACCACTGAGGCAACTGTGTTTGCCTGAATTTGTAACCCCATCAATGTAACGATTTTTATTTTTTTTTTCTGTAAATAAATTTTTTTTTCGTTAATTTTAAAAAGGGGTTTAGTCCTTCCTTGTTCGTGGTGTGTTTTGATTTAATGAAAAGATTGGAATTGTTAATCTTTACATCCGTGACTCATGACGACACAGCTTATTTGGTGGCAGCGGGTGCGATTATGTTTCAGAAAAATTGAAACAGACCCATGTTACCTTTGGTCTTTCTATTTTTATGCAATTTTGAAAGATAATTCTTTTTAAAACTTTAAGTACTTTTTACATAAAGTAGTCCTAGAGCTGATCGAAACCTATAAGATTTTGTGTGTGCCATTCCCCCAAATTGGATTTGGATTACTCTGATGTTAAAGACGGACGCAGAAAAGGGTGAGTCCGGTCTCTGTTTCTTGGTTACCGATGAGGCAGCTTTAGTGGGTTTGTTTTGAGAGAATTTAAGCGGAGTAAAATTGTTGGTAAAAATTTTCAATGTTTTCGAAAATAGAATTGGACTAAAGGTTTCTTGTGAGAATTAAATTCTGAGTTAGACTGCAAAAGAATTGTTTTGCAGATCTTTGCTATTTCAGTTTGGAAAGGAAAGTCATATAAATTAATGATTTATTTTGATGATATAGATTTCAGGTTAATTAAATCTAGTGAAATAGAGCTGTAGAATGATATTTATGTGCATGCTGTTATTGTGAATTGTTGGATTTTGCATGTAATAATTAGGGTTTTGCATAAAAATAAAAGGGGAACGCTCTAAAAATCTATTTGTGCAAAATGGGTTCTTTTCTTTTTGAAATCGAAAAAGATAATCTGAGAAAGATAGCCTCGGAGTTTGGCGTGGAAACGTCTGACTCAGATACACGTCGGTACATAGTTAAAGCGATTGTAGGGGCTACAGATTATGATGAAGAATTTGCAAAATCGACTTGGAGACTTTTGAAAGAAGAGATAGAAAGGGAGAGAGAGCGGGAAAGAGAAAACCTAGAAAGGGAGAGAGAGCGGGAAAGAGAAAAACTAGAGAGAGAATGTCGGGAAAGAGACAAAGAAAGACAATTTGAACTAGATAAACTGAAACTAACTACCGCAGCAGAAACGGTTAGCTTGAGTTCAAATGGGTCAGCGAGTACAGATACTTCTAGGAGATCAAATTTAAAGCATCTGGTTCCAAAATTTGACCCGAAGCAATTAGATGTCTCGTTATTTTTTTGAAATTTTTGAGAGACAGGCTAAGAAAGAGGAGATAGAGGAAGAGAGGTGGGTTTCCCAGCTTATTCCTTTGTTGCCCCCGGAAGTAGCAGAGCTAATTGTGAAGGAACCCCTTGAGAAAAGCGACGATTTTCCTCACATGAAGCGCCTGTTAATGAAGAGGTTCAAACTAAATTCTGTGGAATTGCGGATTAGGTTTGAAGAACATAATCGGAAGTTTGGTTCCTCCTGGGCAGATCTCACCTTCGAATTAAGAAGCTATCTAGACAATTGGCTAGAAACCGCGGAGGTAAATACATTCGAGGAGTTAAAGGAGTTATTGCTCACGGAGCAGTTAAAAAAGAGAACCCCTGCTGAGGTGAGGGAACACTTTTTGGACTCCTGGGAAGAATTCCGTAAGGCGTCAGACCTCGCTGAAAGGTTAGATCACTACGAGAGCCTTCGGCGTACTTTCAAAAAATCGGAGGGAAAACAAAACGACCCCAAAACGCACAAAAAAGAAAAATGGGTGAAAGGAGGAAATGATCCGGCAAAAACTAGCAATACTAAATCGGAAAGTGCTAATAAGAAAGAGCCCCCCAAATGGGAAAAAAACAGTAATTTCGAAAAAAGAAAGGAAATTATTTGTTATTTTTGTTCACAAAAGGGACATATAAAACCAAATTGCCCTGAATTTAAGAGAGCGCAAGGGGAACAAATCAATCATATTGGAGACACGAAAGAACTAAGCGAGTGTTTTGCCCCTTATATAAGTACTGGGAAAATAAATGGGGAGGTTCGGAAAATCCTTCGGGACAGCGGGGCCTCCATCGATGTCTGCCCCCGCAGTTGGATCAAAACAGAAGATTTTACGGGAGAATATGTTTACGTGAAGCAACCTTTAGATGAAGAGTGTAAATGCTTGCCTTTGGCAAAAATATACATAGAGACCGACGAAGGTTGTGTGTATTCTAAAGCAGCGATAAAAAACACGGATAGCGACGCGAGATTCTATCTTTTGGGAAATAGGACAGCGGAATTATTTTCTCGGTCAAAATCAAAACCAGAGGCCTTAAATGCAATCGAAACGAGGGGAAGTTTACGTCGAAAACAGGGAGGAACGGAAGTGATTTCCACACCACAGGAAACTTTGAACGCAAACGTTTTTCCCCCTCCCGGAGGGAAAGAGTTGGACACTTGCTCACTACCCCCCACAGAGCCTTTTGAGGGATTAGCGTTAGCTGAAATAGATTCCAAATCATTCGAGAAAGAGCAGAAATTGTGTTCTGTTCTAAAACCCTTGTGGGAAGAGGTTTCGAAAGGGGAGGAAAAGGATTTTAAATGCATGAAAGGAAAACTGGTCCGACTGAGTAGATCTAAGCTGGGAGAAGAAAGGGTGCAGCTCTGTATACCCTCGAGATTGACAGAAAAGATTATGAAATTTTGTCATGATGGCGCGTCAGGCCATTTGGGTGCTACAAAGATGAAGGATAAAGTGTTGCGTCATTTTTTTTGGCCGAATTGTTATGCTGAAATTGAGTCGTATGTGAGGGCGTGTGATGCTTGTCAACGCGTAGGAAAGAAAGGTGATCGAAAGAAAGCGCCTTTAAAAATCGTGCCTATCATTTCAGAACCGTTTGCAGTCATAAATATAGATGCTGTGGGAGTTTTGCCCTTATCAAAAAATGGGAACAAATATCTAATAACGTCCATCTGTATGGCCTCAAAATATCCTGACGCTATACCTGTGGCCGATATTAAGTCCCCGAATGTAATTGATGCCTTGTTAAAAACGTTCTCCAGGACTGGGTTCCCTCGGGAAGTGCAAAGCGATCTAGGGCGCTCCTTCACCAGTTTATTAACGACAGAATTCTTTGACAGGTTTGGAATAAAGGTTAGACACAGTTCTATTTGTCACCCGTCATCAAATCCGGTTGAAAGGATGCATTCTTCCATCAAACGTATATTAAAAGCATTATGCGTGGAATCGGGAGAAGACTGGGAAAAAAATTTACCGTTGGCTTTATTTGCCCTCCGTTCAGTAAATCATGAGAGTACAGGATTTAGCCCAGCCGAGCTCGTTCATGGGAAAAATTTGAGGACTCCGCAAACTTTGCTCTATGAGAATTGGATGGTGCCAGAAGAATCTGACCCAAATGTAGTAGAGTACATTCTAAATTTGACCAACCGTTTGAAAAGATGTCAGGATTTGGCGGTAGAAAAGATGAGTGAAATGCAGGTACGAAGAAAGGCTTGGTATGACAAGAATGCTGTGAATAGGCAATTTAAGGTGGGCGATCAGGTATTAGTACTGGCGACAAATAAAGCGAATAAAATGGCAGTAAACTGGATAGGTCCAGGAGTAGTTACGAGCAAAATATCGGAAACTAACTATGTTGTCGACATCCCTGAGAGAAGGGACAAAGGCACCATTTATCATGTGAATTTACTAAAACCATATCATAAGCGCCCCGAGCGAGTAAATTTAATAATGGAGGAGGAAGTAGAAGATGTGGAACAAGAGGCGGAAATCCCTTATCCCTTGCCAGACCCTACCCATTTTGATCTCCAAGAGATGCTTCGGGCGAGCAATTTAGAGAAGCGAGCAACCGAAGAACAAATAGACCAACTAGGAAGAGTGCTTCAGAAACATAGAAGGGTGTTTTCATCGGAACCTGGGAGTACTAAATTGGTCACTATGGACATTGAGCTGACCAGCGCCGACCCCGTGAGATCGCGAGCTTATAGAATGTCTCCGCGGCAAACGGAAATATTGCGCGAGGAAATAAAAAGACTTCTAGATCTGGGAATTGTGGAAATCGGGCAGTCAGATTATACCAGTCCCCTAATTTTGGTGGAGGTACCTGGGAAAGATCCCCGACCTTGTGTTGACTATCGAAAATTGAACAAGATTACTCGCACAGAATTTTTCCCATTACCAAATATTGAGGAGGTGGTTGAGCGCGTGAGTGCTGCTCCATACATCACGCTAATGGATTTGACCAAGGGGTATTTTCAAATTCCGCTGACAGAAAGGGCAAGTAGGTACGCTGCTTTTGTCACTCCTTTTGGTACATACCGGCCGAAAAAAATGATGTTCGGGCTTTTGAATGGACCATTTTATTTTGTCAAGCTTTTATCTCAAGTGTTGGACGGTCTAGAGTATTGCACAGCAGTGTACATTGATGACATAGCCATCTATTCACCGACGTGGGAGCAGCATATGACGGATATAAGCACGGTGTTGGAAAGGTTAGGCAGGGCTGAGCTAACGGTTAAGCCATCTAAGTGTCGGTTCGCGAAAGATTGGATAAAATTTTTGGGTCACGACGTGGGTTCGGGGAAAAGATCTCCTAGCGAAGCGAAGGTGAAAGCCGTGCAAGATTTTCCCACCCCCACTAACAAAACACAGGTGCGATCGTTCCTCGGACTGGTAGGATATTACAGCAGGTATATCCCTAACTACTCCAAGATAGCAGCCCCCCTAACGAGTGCGTTGAAAGGGCGGATTAGGAAAGAAAAGGTAGTTTGGACAGAGGAATGTGAGGAGGCGTTCCAAATTCTAAAGGGAAGTTTGTTGAAAAGCCCCGTTCTGTTTGCACCTGATTTCTCTAAAGAATTCGTCCTTCAAACTGACGCAAGTGACAATGGGATGGGGATAGTTTTAGCTCAGATCTCTGACGGGGAAGAACACCCTGTTGTTTACCTCAGTAAAAAGTTTTCTAGAGCCGAAAAAAACTATAGCATTGTTGAAAAAGAGTTAGCCGCTGTAATTTTTGGATTGAAAAAACTTGATCACTATTTAAATGGCGAAAAATTTAAAATCCAAACCGATCATAACCCCCTCACTTTTCTGAGGGAAAGGATGGGAACTAATGCTAGGCTTACTCGTTGGGCATTGTGTTTGCAGCAGTACAATTTTGAAATCGAGCATAAGCCGGGAAAATTAAACGGAAACGCGGACGGCCTTAGTAGACGGGACCCATAACAATCCCCGAGGCTATTTGTAAATAATCGCGGTAATTAACAGACTATGTGGGATTTTAATTGCCATACATCGCTTCTTTTTTTTTTTTTGAAATTGGTATTTTTATCGTTTTTTTTTTATTTTTTTATTTTTTGGTCGTCGAATAAAATTGAAATTTATTTTGGGTTAAATTTTTTGTTTTGTGGGTAACATATGTGAAAACTTTTAGATCACCTAATTTTTTCTGTAAGCTACTGAAATTTTAAAGTTTTGGACGTCAGAAAAATCGATAAGGAATATGATGCACTTCCAAACTGGATTAAGTGACGCAGGTTATGCTTGTAAAATTTTGTCTTTGACGAACTTAATTTGAAAGAGTTGGCAGACTTGAAAACCTAAGGTTGGTTCACGCGTCGGATGTCTGTACTCTTTAATTGGGTTTGTTTTTCGAATTTGTAGCTGCCTTTTCTGGAGTCGAGTTCTCTGACCAATGGACACCCGCGTCTTCCTAAATTTGATGTGGTTGCACATGCAAATTTTTCTCTCAAGGGGGGAGGAGCTGTGGCATCTTCAGTCCTATGCCCTTTTTGATGCCGCGCGTCCATTGTGCGACGGGGATGCCCGACCGTACTCTGTGGAACTGACGGACAGCTATTCTTCTTCTACGCCTTTGTGCCTTTGTTGGAATACCGCTTCTACATAAAGGACTAGACTGTCTGGCACCACTTCGGACAGTTTTAAAACCAGGTGTGACGAGTTTGCCTGACAGCCCTGGACGGTGTCCGACTTTGTCGTTGCCGAAAAACCGCAGACGGGGAGGTGTGCTCCATGTTAATGAGGCGCCGGTCGACCAACGAATCCGGGCCCTGGTTTCTTCTACAAAAACAACGTAGCAGTGTTCGTCACCAAGTTTCCACCAATGGGATATTTTAAGGGGGCTTAGTGGACAAGCCCCGTTTCTTCGAAAAAGACCTCGATCCACACTTTTGAAAAAGCAGATTGCTCTAGGACTTGAGAGAAACAGGTGCCCTTAGGCATTTCTCCGGTTTCGTTGGAAACCGTGATTTTTTTTTTTGTGACCACCACTGAGGCAACTGTGTTTGCCTGAATTTGTAACCCCATCAATGTAACGATTTTTATTTTTTTTTTCTGTAAATAAATTTTTTTTTCGTTAATTTTAAAAAGGGGTTTAGTCCTTCCTTGTTCGTGGTGTGTTTTGATTTAATGAAAAGATTGGAATTGTTAATCTTTACATCCGTGACTCACGACGTCACAATCTCCTCACATCACACAAGTGGATGTTTTGTTTACTTCCACTCGTCGCCAAGCACGAAATTGATCGTGTCAAACCGAATACAGAGATCTATCGTTAAAAAAATTAATTTACACAATTTAAACTTTTGCCTTGTCTTAAAGTGTTGTTTTTCAATAACGTTGTGATTATAATCATCGATTTAACAGAAAAACTAATTATAAAAGACCCAAATAAAGTGTCAGAAGGGAATTTTATTACACCGGAACACATGTTCTTGATATAATTACGCGATAGTTAAAGAAATAGGAATGGACTGACTCAAGTAAAACTACACACGTATACTTTGAGCATTGTAGAACAGTAATATGAGCATT
>NC_072737.1:130616749-130710448 GCF_026930045.1 Uloborus diversus | reverse complement strand
ATATGAGCATTAAAATCCTGGACTCACCTTTAATTTTCCAGATTCTGGGTTTTTCCACAGCACTGTCATACGCTCCATGTTAATCCTACGGGAGAAGAAGAAACCCTGCCTTAGGCGGTCTTCGACCAATAGGAAAATGATGCCGCGTTGTCGCAACTCTGAAAACTACGTTTTCATATAGCGACTTTAGCAAGCACCAAATTTGAACTGCAGGTAATTAACTTACACTTACTGTTTTGTTGTGGAAGAAAATATTACTGTTTTTCAGTCATTAAACTGAATGAATATGTCTATGTGCAAAGGAAAAAGATTAACTCTTTTTCCGAAGTACCAGAGGAAGAAAAAAAAAAATGTTCTAAGAAGCTGAAAATACATTTAACAGAGGTGTGAAAATTGTTAGAATAATTCTGAAATTCATAGTAAAATCTCGTTACATGAAAAAAATAATACTTTATTTTAAAAGTATTAATACATTTAGTATTGAGGGGGCATACTATCTTTGCTTTCACCATGTGACATTTCGCCATGGGGATTTCTTACGGTGTCTTGTATCTACGACATGTTCCCGATATCCCAACTTTGAAAACTCAAATAACATTACAAGTAGGAGAAATCAATCCCCTCCCTCTCCCGGATGCGTGGAAAATATTGTGCATTGTATGCAGTACATGGAAAGTACCTCAGTGTTCGTCATATTGAACCTCATTTGTTAGTTAAAATCATATTTTATTTATGAATGAAATTGATGCATATTTTGTCAGTTAGCATTTAATCCTTCAATATTCACAGTAATACACCTTTTCTACTCCAAAATATCTCCTAGTGACGGTTTTTGGTACTATTTTTTTATTTCAGAAATCGAAACCCCATGATCTACTTTGTACGCGCATGAAATTTGGCAATGTTTCTTCTAATACTTCTTTCGCTAGAGAGTTCTGAACACCTTACGTTATTTTATAACCACCCTGTACTTTGACACATCTGTCTACCGCGTTTCCACGTTATGATAATCAAGAAGTAAATTAAATGTTGCTCTCTACTCTTGCTATCAACCATATCGTTGCCAGTGCATGTGAGTAAAGAAGCGAATTAAATATTGTGTTCTTTGAAAGGCATCAATGAATGGCATTTCATCATTTCTAATGTCATCGGCAAAAGCGTAAACAATGAAAGCGCACCGATTAAAATATTTTTTTTTCAAATTATTAAACTTAGTCACATTATTTTAAAAAGGTCAGATCCTGTTTTTAAGCATGCTAAAAAATACTTTTAAAATTTCGGAAACAACCCATTCTCTGAAACTCATGAATCTCTAGTATGACTCGATGCTGTGCATCATTGCACTATTATACACAGCAATGGAAGCATAAAGCTTCAAATGTCGTAATTTAAGTCACATCACGCTAACCTTTTGAGACACCTAATGAAGTTAAGGCGAAGGCACTGTTAGAATTAACCACATCCAGCTGAAAATTAAATTTACTCAGATCGCCTCTCGAAATGTAATCTCCCATCAGTAGCAAACGTATATCTGAGTGCTTTGTCTCTGGAAATTAATATCTTGAATTAAATTCTCTGTCTGGTCCAACGGACAAATTCAATATGACTGATAATATAGTATAGTGTTTGGATTCAGATAATATTATTGGTTTGATGGCCAAGCTCAAAATATGATCAATTTAATCAGTTTAATGCAAGTCACTTATTCAACACAGTAAAACGCCTCTAATGCGGACACTAACGGCACAATTTTTTTTTTTTATTCGCAAAAGAGGGGTGTCGCAGGAAATGGGTTTAAAATGTGATTTGCTTTGAAATCGAGGAATTAAAAATTTTCCGCATAAGAGGGGTGTCGTATTTTTGGGGTGTCCGTTAGGAGGGCTTTTTACTGTACTACACTATTTTTGATTTAATGTACAGTCGAAACCGCTCAATGGAATAGTCATTTTGACAAGAAAAAATATTCTAATAAGCGAGATATTCCATTAACCGGAATATTACAAAAAAAAAAAAAAAAAAGTACATTGGTTTAAACCATTGAAAATGTATTATGTTAAGCGTGGTATTCTTTTAACCAATATTCTAGTAAACGGATTCCACTGCACTTTTAACTTACATTTAATGAGTGTTATTAGTCATTATAAGTGCTAGAGCTGAAAAAAATCTATCTGTACTCTATCTGAATTCAGTATCCTTTATCTTTGGGAGTAGCAGTAGGGCAAGTGTAAGTACACTGTTACCATCAGGAGTGCCTCAGGGGTAAAGAATTTCACCCTAGGGTGAAAAAACGGTGCCTCAAGATGCAACGGAGGCTGGGAAGCGTCGTTAAGGTGCTTTTGGTTCCTCACTGGGTGAACGACGTTAACAAAAGTGCTAATAGACCATTCAATAGGAGGGCGACTCGTTGCGCATGCGCTCTGACATATCGTCCAACGACAACTTCAATTTCAATGGCGGACGAAGGAAGTTGCAACGAAATTTACTTTCACATTGAATGAAGTATAAAACTGAAAATTTCGTCGATTAATTTTCGAAATCTCGCATAAGTAAAGGCATTTGATCATATTGTAGCTCTTAGGACCTTTGAACATATTTAAAAGTGTTTAAAGTCTGTTGAAAACTGCTTATTGTTCCGTTTACCTTATATGTTTTGCTATCTATATGCTGCAAAACTGTTACCTAAAACTATCTATCAGTACTATCTTGAACAACAACAACATTTAAAAATAAAAAATAAAGGGTTAAAAAACTGAAACGTAACTAGGCAAAAAGCACTAAAATGTAAAAAACAAGGTAGGTGCTGTTTGATCTCATCGTCCTATTGAGTAAAACCAGTAATTTTATAGATAAGATATTCCTATTTATTTAGTTCTATTGAAATCCTCTGTCACTTTCACATTAATAACATTATAATTCAATTCAAATGCCGTTGTCGTGCGTTCATTTTCAATACGGATCATGCTGTAGTAGATGTCAACAACATATTAATTACTGAGGAATCCAAGTGGATATACGAAAGTTAGTGCACGAACAGACAAATTAAAGTCATGAACACTTCTAAACTACGTTGGAAAGTCTGAAATGTGATCAAATGCCTTAAATTAAAATTTAATATTAGAAGTTAATTCAATGTAAAAAATGTATCAAGACTTCGTATATATAAATCAAAATAAATAAAACAAAATTGTATTCAAAAACGCATACGATACGGGGGGGGGGGGCAAAAATCGCTATAGGAAGCAATAAAGGTGCCATTTTTCTCACCTAGGGTACCATCTTTCGTTGGTGCACGTTGGGTGAAGGGAGCCAGTTTTTCATCCTAGCTAAAGGGTGCAATTTCGGCTCTCTATTGGGTGCCGCTGGTGAACATGCGTTTTACCCCTGAAAGGTGCCAAATGCAACCTGTAGTTTTAACAGCGTATGGAACTATGTATGTATGTCCAAGTTACTTCTCCCGAACGCCAATAAACTGCTTATCGAGCCAGGTAGCGATAGAATTCTAATTTTCCCGTCTTTATAATGTTTGGTTATATGACTTCGATAATAATTAGCGGAGATATCAATTAAAAACTATATTAATTATGACACTTAGATTTCGACATAAAATCTCTATTTTTCGAAGGCTTTCCTCCATTCAAATTATTATTCAGTGCTTCATCTCAACTTTCCGCAGCAATGATTTTATTAAAATTTGTAGCCTGAAGAAAATCGTTGAGAAAAACTATCTGTTGCCATTTTTATTTCTCGAATATGAACAAATAAAATTTATGCTTTTGTTTTAAAGGCTTTTCCTGTGATCGGGGGATTTAAAATATTTACTTTTTGGTTATTTTTTCGCAATCTGCCGCAAAATTTAATTTTTTTTTGTTCAAACCTGATTGTTGAACCATGGCCCCACTGAATGCGCTGGCGCTTACCAGGCCTTGACAATTTTTGACTTTCCTGTGTTAAACCGGGGCAACTATTTCCGCACTTGAACATGGCCACACTAGATGGAAAACTTCAAAACATCATATTTGCCCATCCTGACCGCAAGGAGGCGCCACAAGCCACGGTTGCATCAACCAATCAACGACAATTTTCAAAGCTTGTTTATTTTAATTAATAAATGAAACAGAAAACAAACATCAATATTTCGCAAGATGCTCAGAAATATACCGAATCAACCAATTCGAATCGAATCAGTAACATTATTCAGCTGATTATTTAATGCGTAAATGGAGCATCTAAAGTTGGTTTGGCAATTTCTTTTGATTTAATTTTACATGCTCATTTATATTGTGTATCATTTGTTGGATTATTTTATGCTTAAAATTGAAACTAATTGCCAGCTTAAAAAATGCACCGCTACGTACCTGTAACGGAAAATTACCACCCCCTTTTTTATTTTAAGAAATGCTAGATATTTAGAGCTGCTCCTAATGCTATACAATTAGAACAAGATTACAAAAATTTGTAAACAGATCTTAGACTCCTGCAGATTCTTGACGGTCTAGGTATAACTTTGATATACCCCCCCAAAAATTACGCGCCAAATCTGGCACTCCCTACGACCTTTTTAGGGTTGCTGTTTCTTATTTTGGTGTTGCCAATTAAGTTTTTTCAGCTTTTAGTTTTTTACTGTTGCCAAATTTAGTATTTTCTTGTAATTTGTACAATTTTTTGAGTGATTTTTTTTGAAAGTTTTGTGGCAACAATTTTTGGATTTCATATATGTTTTAGCGCCATTTCATTCATTCGCCATTTCTTTGTGAAGTGATCAAGCAGATTCTGGTTTGCTGTATTTTGCCGCAAATCTGATTGTATTTTCCAATTATGTTTTTTTTTCTATTAATTATTTTTACCTTTTAGCTTTCAATATGCCTACTGTATATAGTGTTGTTGAAAACAGGTATTTTGCGCCAACGCCAAAAACAGGTATTTTGCTTACTCGCCGTTAAATCCCGGTTATCACAAATTTGCCATTTCAACTGCGCTTGCGCGTGGACTTGGCTGATTTCGAAACTCTTGCTCAAACTAGTGAAAAACATTTAAATTTGTTAATATGAGATGAGAACAGATAAAAATTAGAAATTACAAGCAAAAATACCCGGCGTTGCCTGGGTCAGTAATAATTATGAGAAAAAATCGTTACTTGCTTTTGTTTTCTGTTTTAAGTGAAAGCATTTAAAACACATCTTTTTGACTTGATTAAAAATCGAGTTTCTTTCTTACCCATAAAACTACAATAGCAATAAGTATAAAGAACAAAGTAGTATTGATTTAGAAACGAAAGCACTATATTTAAGCATATACAAATTTCCAAAACATGAAATCAATCTTCTCGTGTTTAAAAAGATTAATCTCTTGATACTTTTTTTTAACATGGAGTCTAAAACCTTCTCTGTATAGCTATTGAAGTACGAAGTTTTAAAAAAAATATAGCCGCGCTCGTAATCCCCTTATACTTGCTTTAGTTATTTTGGGAAATTTCAATCATTGTGGGCTCTCGGTGCGATTTTACCGAATTTGCTTGAATCGTTTTGGGATACCTTGGATGATGCTCCCCCCTTCTTTCCTTACTTTGTAAAACGATATAATATTAATTTTCGTTGAGATATTATTGCCAGGTGCTGAGATACTTTTGGTCACTATAAAATGGCGCTAAAGAGTTTCATCCGAAATGTTTCCGAAATAAGTAGTAAAATTTGGCGATTGTTTGACATTGTGCAGTTTTTGTGCTGCTTATGGATTTGCCTAATTTAGTTGCTGGATTATTTAACACAGTAAAATTTTTTTAAAGATTCTTTGATTGGCGATATTTTGATCACATGGTGAAAGCTGAGAAACATTATGACGTAGTCTTCGGCTTCAAAAACAGCGACGTTGAAAAAAACTGCCAAATGCATCAGCTACGGAAATTTTTCTGCAAAAATTTTGGCGATCTTCTGATTGATTAGATAATGAGTAAGTGTTCAATCAGCATAAATAATAATAAAAACCATTAATTACATTAAAGTTCCGTTTAAATGGAAAATGATCAGCCAAATCATGCATTATTAGCCAATCTAGTGCAAAAATCTTACTTCAAGATTTGACTCGAGAAAAGCCTTGAACAGTCACGAAAAGCAAAGATAGCCAACAATACAACAATTGCCGCTCTCGACAAGGAGTTGAGATGATACACTAAATAATGTATTGAGGTGAGGAAAGCCTTCGAACATGGAACTAAAAAGCTCATAACTCGTTTTTTATTCTACTTAGAAATTTCGAATTGGTGCCATCTTCAGCAGAAAAATCAGAGCTTTCGATGGACATATAATGTAAATATGTGCAAGTATTTTTTCATCCCTATATTAGAGAATTTATACGAAAATTGTATTTTATTGCCCCCCTAAGGGGGTTTTGCCCCCCATAACGGGACGAAAACTACCCTATGTGTTATTCTGATGCATAAGCTATATTATTGTAAAGTTTCATAAAAATCCGTTCAGTAGTTTTTGTGTGAAAGAGTAACAAACATCCATACATCCATACAGACAAACTTTCCCATATATAATAGTAGTAAGATAAAGCTGTCTTTGATTTAGGTTTTACGCCTCGGTAAAGATTGAGTTTTGCGTCTTAATTATTAATGGATTCGGAGCCTGATTTTTCTATCAAACAAAGGCCCTTTTCAGGGCCAAATTTTTAACCTCAGAAGAGCGTACTTGATCTGCAGCATCACTTCCAATACAAAGCGGAACCCTCAACCTAAATACAAATGTATAATACTAAGCTGTTTACGCCTAACGTAAAATATCCGCAAAAGACGGATATTTGCAATATTCCGATCATTTTTGAAGGACATAACGTGTTTTACGTTTACGTTAAATAAATATTTCCAAACCAATAAATATTTAAGTGTAATTTTTCTCTTTTCTTTGTAAAGATTATCGGTTATTCATATCCTTAGTTTCATATAATGTATCCCGAAATCGCTGTGAAAATACTCTAATCGCATTTATTAATTTGTTGGGACTCTAGCACAACCTAAATATAAACAAGCAACACGAAATCTGAAAACAGAAAGCTTAAAAAGCAGTGCGCAAGCGCTGTTGAAATGGCAAATTTGTGGTAACCGGGATTTAACGTCGAGTATTTTGCTTTGCGAGGAAAAAAAGTCGGGTAGAATTACGGTAACCGGATCGCGGTGATAAATATTTCATTCTATCAACCCGCTACCTTACCTTGGCGACGGATCAATGTTGGTAACCCTACACCAAATCTTATTCGCTCTTCGTTTGGCCAATCAACCATTGCAGAGTTCACTACACAAAATTGCAATGTATTTGTTTAATAAATCTTTTTTTTTTTAATTCCATACAATAAGATTTTTAATTTTCTCAAAGTTTTTTTTCTTTCAGAAAATGGCAACATATATTGCGTTTCTTCAATTTTTAGATCTTCGAAACATTTTACAAAAATTTACATCGCAGAATGTTTGTCACTATTTTAAGTTGGATTTAAAAATCAGTTATTCATATCTTTGGATACGTTTTTGGAATTTGTTCGCAGTGAGAAATTTCCTTTGTGTTTTACTGTTCCATCTTTGATTTAATTTATTACTTATTGCAATAACTTAGTAAGTTTGAACTAAAATGTTAGTTATGATATTGTTCTCTGAATGGATCTTTTGATGTGATTTAACTTATTTAGTAGATCGTTTTAAATTTTAATTGAACATTAAATCTACGTAAGGGCTTTTTCTATTTACTTAACAAACTATTACAGACTAATGTCGTTTTCCATCAAACTTTATATGTTGTTAAATTTGATAGAAATGTATGTTTCATTTTAATGTTTTTTAGGAAATTAAACATAAAAAGTGTAACATCATTTTTGTCATGAACCATTTCGTTTTATGCGCTTTATAGTCTATGGACCGAGTGCAAATATCGTTCAAGTTCGTTTACCAATCTTAGGGACTACGTGAACTTGCTTGAAATCTATTATAAATGATGAACTCAATAGAAAAATACAATGTTCACAAGCTGAAATTGTCTCATTAAGTTTTAATTAGTAATTGAAATAGGAACTATGTTCCGTGGACTGTTAGCACTTACGCAAAAAAATTTGTCTCTAGATGGCGCTATTAAACACAATATTTATAATCTAAAAATTTAATAAACAGTTTTCCAAATTTTACTGTTTTGCTGAATTTTTCGTTGCAAAATATACCAATACGTTTTAAATTACTTACTTTCGCTTAGTGATTTTGTAACTAAAAGGAAATCAAAAATTGTATCAATCCGCAGCTCTGAATGATCTTCATCTCAAGATTTCGTTTATTACACTAGAGCCAGAGCGCATAGACATTGTTAAGTACAAAAAATTAGAAGGCACTTTACTTCACAAAAAATATATTAATGAACCACCGAATAGCAATAATTGACCTACAAAATCTTAAGAACGTAAACAACTCTAACAGATGCCATCGATGTTTAAAAAATATTATAAAATTAAACATTAGCAGACGATAAATTAAAAACTAAAAAGTATATTTCACATCACGATGTTTTATCTTTTCCTTTTTTAATAATATTGCTTTTTGATTACAGACGATATTTTGAGCTCATTTTTAGCCTACTTTCTAGTCAAAGTAATATAAAATAAAAAAGGACATAAAAGGTGGTTTACTGTGCAAAGGTTAATGTATCGTAAAAATATTGCTTAGTACAAAAAATAAGTCAAAAAAAAAAAAAAAAAAAAAAAAAAAAAAAAAAAAATTAAATAAATATCAAATTCAAAAGGAGGGGTTTGAGATGGGGAAAATATGTGTCTGTCAGTCGACCTATGTGCTCCCCCCCCCAAAAAAAAAAAAAACAAATCGTTCGATTCAAACAAACTTTTTTACTTCCTTTTACAAAAAAGGAAGTATTGTATTCGCAAAAAAAAAAAAAAATCACTCAAAAATTACCTCAATTTCCATTTTGCTCAGCCCCGAATGAATGTTGAGTTTTTTTTTCGATTCGACCTCACGTGGATAAGTGCCTAGACACACGAAATATCCATTTTGACGATTCCCGAGTTAATTACAGCGAGTTTTCTCGTGACGTCCGTACGTACGTATGTATGTGCGGATGTGCGTTTGTATGTCGCGTAACTCAAGAACGGTATGTCCTAGAAAGTTGAACTTTGGTACATAGACTCCTAGTGAGGTCTAGTTTTGCACCTTCCCTTTTGGTTGCATTCGGGTGTTTCTAAAGGGGTCTTTTGCCACTTTTTTGAAGGAAATCATTGTTAATTTCGATGTAAACTCAAGTGGTGTTATAATTTGGAGAACACTTGGCAAAATATCGCCAATCTTTTGGTCGCCAAGTTTACAAATTTGGCGACTTTTTTTTTAAAATCTGGTTTCTATCGCCACTGTTGGTGATATTCAGAGAGTAAACTACTGAATCACATTAAAATTGCCAATAATGGAAAAATTACATTAAATTGGAGTAAAAGGAAGTCGTGTTTTTTTTTATTTTTTTTTAAAGATCTTCTCGATGACAACTCATTCCGGTATTTCATTTTTTGATTTGAATATTTTTTCGTTCAATTTTGAACAGTTCAAATCACTTTATATTAGCTCTTGCGGGAAAAATTTAAGGCAAATATACAATGCGAACTTAAAGACGGATTTAAGAAAAACTTTGTTGGAAAAAGCTCTTGATGAGAATATTTTTACAAAAAATTTTTTAATTAGCCATTTAAGGACAATTTTTCGACAATTAAATTTTTTTTTAACATTAACGACAACGCGAAAAGTTATTTTATGTCACCAAAAATTGACAAAATGGAGTAGATTCTGAATACATTCTCAATTTTTGGTGACAAGAAATAAAAATGAAAGATATTAATAAATGTAGAAATATCATATCTCATAGACTTAACATTGATGAAAGTCAGAGATTTATATGACTGAATCAAAATGAAATGAATTTAAAGCGCAAATGTTTTTACCAGGGCTGCGGAACTGGAGTGAAAAAGAATCAATTCAGAACTGTGATTCTTACCCTATCCCCTCGTTTGTGCACTAACTATCAAGCAAATATTCATTGCTGATGCTTGAATAATTCAATCCAGTGGTGAATAACCTTTTTTTTTTACCTGCGGACAACTCACATTAATAGGAATCTCGTAGACCGGAACAAATATCAAATTTATTTATATGATTTAAGTTTTTCTAAATGGCATGGGAAAACAAGGGAAACAAAAGACAATTACAAACCAAAATTGCTGTCTTAATTACTACATGCTTATTTTATTGCATCCGTGTTTCAGAAATCAATTTATGACTACTTGACTTCAAAATTCATAACACCGAAAGAAGATTACTAGTATTTTTGGAAGGTTTTAGAATATATTTTTCGTTTTCTAACACTAAATAAAACATCAGGGCACATGGGTCAGCTACAAAGGGTAGATTTGATCCGCGGGCTGTAGGTTGAGAACCACTGATTTAATCAATGCTCAGAGTTCATCAGAACATTGGATGGACTATAAATGCGGGCAGTATTGAAATACAATGGAGCACTATTTCCATTGCATCAGATAATGTTCAAAAACTAGTCTCCTGTGCATGCCCAAAAACTCGGTGATCTTCGAAGAGATGTAGTACATGCAAGACGTAAAATTGTTCATGCACATAATTTTCCTCTAGTGACTGTAGCTGTATAAACTCTCAGGAGGAAAATAACTCCATACGCAAAAACAGAATAAATGAATTCAGTGATTCTGACGATGATATTTCAGAATGAAGAGTTTGCTTCTTGAAAAAAACTATTTTTTGATGTATATACGTAATGTTTTTAATGTACATGCATAATATTTTAAATGTACATGTATAATATTTTTTATGTATTTAAAATTTGTCTGCCTCTTGCTTGTCAGTTTCACTCCTTTTCATGTATCTTTAATGGTTTGTAAAAAAATTATGAGACACTATTTTTTTGTGAACATTAGGTTTTTTTCATCTGTAGACACTAAGGATTCAGAAAAATATCACTTTTCGTAGTCCCCGAAGTTGGCAAACGAAACCATGTTTTTAAGCATCTTTTATGCCTTCGTCTCACAGCCTATTATATTCCCACGCACATTATGTTAACATATTGGAAAACGTTACATCTCACTTCTCTTTTCTGCAAACTTAATTTTAAAATAAGAAAAGCAATAAAATTCTATAAAAAAATGGGCTTAATAATATATTTCTGCATATTTTCATCAATTACAAAAGGAAATGTTTTATTACTTTTTTTTGCTTCCTTTACCGCTATAATCAAAGAAAGGAGAAAGTTATTAAACGGTTCTAGTTACCAAGGTGATAGTTGGAGCTATTCAAAGCTCCACCCTTTTTCTTTAATACTATTCCCATTGGATGATTTCCTTTGTTTACAATGTAGTACTTTGTTTACATTGAGTCTTAGGTGCCAAATTTGGCTGTTTTTGAAAACATACGCCAACGAGACCCGGTTACCGTAATTTTACCAAAAGTCGCCAAATTTCCGATTTGGGGGGGTATATCAAAGTAGTTCCACGGTCTACTGTGTGTGTGTATTTTATTTTTCTAACAGAAAATTCATATCCTAATTTTCTCCAAAGTTGGCGATCAAATTTCTTGCAAAGTTTCTAGTTCAAAGCTCCTTTCTCATTCATTTTTCAAGTGTAGAAAATAGTTTTTTTATGACTAGAATTCAATGTTTACAGGATTTTACAGCGCTAAATATTTTAATTTTCTTAAAAATACAGTTGATTTGGGATAACTCGAAGTCCGATAACTCAAATATTATTATAACTCGAAGTTTTTATCAAGTTTTCTTGTCTTTTGTCTTTAATTATAACTCTTTTGTCTTTAATTCCATTCTAATTATTCTAAATAACTCGAAGTTAACTTCCTTCAACTCGAAGTTTTTTCCAAGATTATTCGAAATTTATTTCGAAAGAACGAAAACAAAAAAGAAAGAAAGAAAGAAGTGACTATGGGAGAATAATTATTTCACCTTCACTTGCAATCCGAATTTGAAACGAATGAAGATGTGCACCTTTCCTGAAGTAGAATCAGTTCTATTCAAGTGGTTCCAGCATGCTTTTGATTTTTTTCTATCAATATATTTGATTAAACTGTGCATATTGTGCTAAAAAAACTTAAGTTCTGTAATTTTGTCTGTTATATGTACACATTAATTGAAGTATTCGATGGTTTTTAATATTAAAATATCAAAAATCAAAACTAGCGTTAAGTCAAACTTTCGAGAAGTCGAAGTTTTCCATCTATCTTTTTACATTCGGGTTATCGCAAATCGATTGTATGTTTAAAAATATCTTAAAAATGGCAAGTAAAAAAATTCATATCATTGTTTTGCTTTTGCAAGGACAAAATAAAATTTTGTGCGGCACTCTCCCCTGCTAGGATTTTACAAAATATCAACTGTGTTGATATTTTGTAAAATAATCTGTTCCCCATTTTTTTTTTTAATTAGTTTCACAAATTCATATGTAGATATCTGAGGAGTTTCTTTCCCTATTGCATGTATTTCTTAAATGTTAAAAATAAATTTTAAAAAATAATAATAATTTGAATTTTGGCTACTTGAGTTAGAATTAAGTTATTCACGATCATGAACTGCGATAGGATCCTACTCGTTGGGTTTCTTGTTTCTACAAATGGAATGAAATGGAAATGACCAAGAAATTTGCACCCGTCATAATATGACTGTTGATTTTCTAGAATAGGTAATACGAGGCCGTAAATAAGATAAATATTTTATGGCCGAATCTGACCTTTATCATAAGGATTATTTACTGCGTGAACACTTTATAACAATTGAAAAATATATTGAAGTAATAGCACCTGGGATGCTATAGGTAAGGTGGGAGCCTGGGGGTGGGGATAGAACCTGAGCTAAAGTGAACGCTCTCCGGTCTGTGCGCCTTCCGATGTGTGTGTGTACACCCAAACCTGTTTTTGTGCGGTCTTTTTTTTTTTTTTTTTGTAGTTTATAAAAATTATTTTTAAAACGAGCGAAAATTATTTATCAAACGAGTGCGTGGTAGTATCATCAAGGGTCGACAGGGGCATCCGATGGGAAATCGCTGTGACTTTCCAAAAATTTCTTAATTCGGGAAATTTTTCGGGAGTCGGCAAAATTATCATCGCTTGGTTTATTTTGATTTCGTTTGAATATAACATTTTGGGTATTTTCTACGTGAAACTTTTTTTATGCAGTTCCTATCCACCGCATAAAAAATATTTTTTAATTCAGTTGCGAAAACTTTTAAAAGCTACTGGTGAAGTTTCAAGCATTTTTTTTACACGATTTTTTTATGCGGTCCCTATTCACCGCATAAAAAGAGGATTGGGTGTGTATATATACATTTTTTTAATGCTCAAAGCGTGTGAAGTAACAGGGTCGTTTCCGAAATTTTAAGGGTTTTTTTTTTGAAAGAACATTTTTAAAATCATAGGATCTGATCATTTTTTTTAAATAACTTGACTAAGTTTAATATTAAAAAAAAAGCATTAATAGGTGCGCTTTCATTGTTTACGCTTCTGCCAATGACATCAAAAATGATGAAATGCCATTCACTGATGCCACTCACAGAGCACAATAATCAATTAGTTTCTTTACTCACATGAGTTGGCAACTATATGATTGATAGTAAGCGTAGAGTGCAATATGTAATTCGCTTCTTGATCATCATAACGCAGAAACGCGGTAGACAGATGCTCCAAAGTACATCATTTGTGACGTCATATAGACCACGCCTTATTTTCAAAATCGGACATTAAAAAAAAATAAATAATTAAAAACTAAGCATGGAAATGAAAGGTTTTTCTAGCTCCATGTTATTTTTATTTATTTTTTGATTATTCTATGAATTTCCTTTCGTAAGGAAAAAAAAATATGCACTTTTTCTAAATAGCTCTTGTGTACTAAACATTTGTGCATTTCTACGCGTATTGTGCACTAATATACTTCTAAAATCTACACTAAAGTTATTATAACATGAGATGTGCTAAAAATGGAAGGGGTAAAAGATAAGCGACATTATTTTGGTGTCCGTAAAATATTGGTGAGAGAACCACGGACCCGTCGTCGAACAATGTATTAGTCACACTCTGATTTTAAATGTTTTTAAAATTATGTTAATGGTTCATTTTCCTAAATTGCCATCATATTTTTAACTTTTCTATTGTTCTTCTTCATTTGAAAAAGAATATTTCTAACCAGGCCTGTCAAGTGAGGATATCACGGGGGGAGGGCAAGGGCGCCCATATGTAAAAATTTAAGGGGGGGGGGGCTCAAAAATTTTCCCCATGGTTTAGCAGAGAATATTTTCCCCATGGAAAACGATTTCTGTACAGATTAAAGACATTAAAACGTGCAGTTTTAAATAATTTATTCATTTATGATTGGAAAAGAAATTTTTATTCATTTTTGCAAAGAAAAAAGCACTAAAAGCAAGTTCTCATTTCTAGGGGGGGGGGGGGCTTGGGCCCCCCTTGCCCTCCTATATGGGCGCCCTTGGGGGAGGGAGCAATTTTGACACCCCTAAATTTTACAAACATTCTAAAATTAGGCATTTTGCTCGTATTTTGTTGTTTTTCCCGAACACAAAACCTTCCCCCCCCCCGGAAATTTTTAAATGTCGGGCCTGTTCCCAAGCGTACATTTTTAATTAAATTCTGTTCGTTGTAAAATATACACTACATTACGAGCGGCAATTGTTAACGTTAATTCCTATACCCCCCTCTAATCCCCATCAGGGTCAAAAGGGACAATGAATGACCCTCTCAAGTTTTGAGAAATGAATGTATTTACAGGTTGCGGAGCGTGTTTTTTTTTCTTCGATGTAATTTATTGAGCAGAAAAAATTCGCATGTAAATGAGCATGTAAAATTAGAAATGAGGGTTGCTTGCCATATATCATCAATCTTAGAACTGTTGTATCCAAAAAGGAAACCCCAGGGGATTTTCAGTAAAAAATTGAAAATTATTTGCAAAGCTTTCAAAAAAAAAAAAAAAAAAAAAAAAAGCGTTTGAAAAAGTATATTACGAATTACGCATTAATATTAAAAAAAAAAAAAAAATCATATGTTTTCTGTGTTTAGTTTAAATTTTTTATTACGCGTAATTTTTGATATGATATTGAAATAACAATAACAAATGCTCTTCACCTTTGTAATACAATGTTTATTCAGCACTTTTTCTCTTCATTCCTTCCTTTGAAATTAAAATTTTCGTCAAATGACGTGCGCCCGATAATAAGTCGAGAAATCACGTATTCACACATGCCAAAGCGCCAACGCTCACAATCACGTCAAGTGGAAACAAAAACAGGTGTTGCCAGTGGCGCCCTCTTTGTTGCCATGAGTTTCAGCGATTGCCACGGCCTTTAGTATTCCGTGGGGCCATGGTGGGACACGCGTCACTAGACATAACTATTATTTTCGAGGTATGCAAAGCCGGGTGACGCGGCTAGTAGTAGATATAAATTCGAACAGTGGGTTTAACATAACATCTATAAGAATATCGCTAAACTGATACTCTATTTGGCATCTCTTGCACGTCACCAGTTTATGACGTCACTCCGTTTACATTCCAATTTATTACTTTTGTTTTGTGTTGAAATTTTACTCTCATCTTGCCAAACGAATTCTTACTTTAAACATTTATCCTGATTTTTCACTTATTTTTGTTATGAAATTTAAAAATTTTTGTGAACTATAATCTGACTTTCAAAAAATCTTCGAAATAAATATGTCAAACTGAGTCTGTATAATTGTTATTTAATAACCGCGGAATTTGTATACGTCTGTTCGACGGTAGATATGATTCTTAACTGTTTAGACACTTTAGTCAGTGGACAGTTTAGACAATTTCAATAAAACTGGAATCTAACCTGAATCTGATAGTTATTGAATAACATAGAGTTGTAGAGTGTGTCACTGTTTAAAACTTTTAATACGTATATTAAAAAGCATATTATGACTTTATGTGCTTATTTAATTTATTTAAAGTAAGAATATCATATGTTTTTTTAAAATTTATATATTTATTTTTTTTTAACATTTCAATGCGAACTTTATAACTCTTTGTGAATATTTTTAGCCCTAATTTTGCATTCGCTTAAAATGCCTTGATGTCCTTTTTCTAAAGAAACTGCGTTTTACTAAATTAGTCACATTTTACTTTTAAAGGATAATAGTAAAACGATATTTTTGAAACATGCTTAAAAGGGGTTGGAGACACATGTGTTTAAGGGTTTTTTCTGTAAAAGTGTGGCATCACTTCAACCTTTACAAATTTACTTAAAAGTGAATTGTTTTTAATTATTTTAGTCGGTAGAATGTCTTTATTATTTTTAGTTTAACTGTTTTATTTTTACCTCTATTTATCATACTATCCAGATTGTAATTTTATAAAATTGTTTACAAAACTTACTTTATTAGTGTTAGATTTGTTTGAATTATTTTCTTCTGCTATGTAAGAATAATAATAATAATAATATTTTTCGTAATAATAACAATAATAATAATAGATTTTGTAACAATAATAATAATAAATTCTTATATAAATAATAGCCGATAATCGAGTAACTCGCATGTTTAAACAATGAAACTCGCGCCACGGCATGATATATTTGATAATATATTTTGGTTATGTTTAGCATGCAGGGAAAGGCTTAATTGTGATAAGGCTGAACTCGATCCGGTAACTTCACTGTTTAACTGGTAAGACTGTGTCATTTCAGGGAAATGATGAAACGAAAAACAGGTGAACAATGAACTCTACTTACTGGTACAAATGTAGAAGCAATTTTCACCCATCATACCTTGACGGGCGACTTGTTAATAATAAGAATAAAAACCTAGAGATGAATTCAAGGCTTCATTTAATTATTTTTGAAACGAAAAACAGGTGAACAATGAACTCTACTTACTGGTACAAATGTAGAAGCAATTTTCACCCATCATACCTTGACGGGCGACTTGTTAATAATAAGAATAAAAACCTAGAGATGAATTCAAGGCTTCATTTAATTATTTTTCTTGTTTTTGAATCCCCAAACATATTTAGAACTTGTTTTTCCTAATGTATAAAAGTGTCATTCTCCTGTCTCATAATGAAATCTAATTTTTATTTAAAATATCCAGATTTAGCCAGTCTTGCAGATTTTAATGATAAGCCTACAAATTGATTTTACCAAGACTATTGTCAGACACCTTCTAATAGAGGGACGGCATCTGACGGTACACTAAATTGGAAGATTACGGCTCGCGAAGTTTTCTACGCTTCCAGAAACACGGATTGTGCTTGCAAATTATGTAGCATAATTCGTCGCTGATGACTCTTCCTTACTAATGCTCGACGCTCTGCGCATTGCCGAAAGCTTTGTTTGATAATATTGCGCATTAGTTTGACACAAACGAGTTGTTGAGACATTAATGCCCAGTACTTAAAGGATATTTCTTTCTTTTTTTTTGGCTCATCTTTGCTGCTTGATATGGCAGTCCAAATCAGATGATGAATTTTTCAGATTTTAACAATTTCTTAAAAACTAAAAAATTGCCCGTCAAGGTATGACGTGAAAATTGCTTCTACATTGAACGGAGCCATTCCCTGTGTGATGAGATTTTCATACTTGAAATTTTAACCCTTACTCCAGTGGATGAACCCTAAACTCCAGTAGTAAGTAGCGTTCAATTTTCATCGTTTTTTGTTTCTTCATTTCCCTGAAATGACCAGTCTTACCAGTGAAACAGTTAAGTTACCGAATTGAGTTCAGCCTTGTCACAATAAAGCCTTTCCCTGCATGCTAATCATTACCAACACACATTATCAAATTATCATGCTGTTTCATTGTTGGAACACGCGGGTTACTCGATCATCGGCTATTATTTATATGAGGATGCTATTGAGTCGTCAAAATCTTTAAATTAGTCACAAAAAAAGTTAGTGTTTAAAAAATATACAATTTTTTTTTTTTTTTTTTTTTTTTTACGAAAACACCTCTAACTTCAATATTTTACTTAGGACTGTATGGTCCTCAAAGGATCAAATGCTTCTTTTCGGTTGCATTTTCTCGTACTTCAGGATTTATATTTTCAAATTATTGTTACAAAATACTATTTCATACAAAATATTTCAAATACAATTGAATATCTGTTTATAATTATCAATTTTAAATGCCAGTGCTCTCAAAAAGATGGCTGAAAATAACTGCTGACCTTCCATTTAATCTCATCGACTCAGTCGCACGCTTCGAAACAGAATGTAACGGAAATTGCGGGAAAAGGCTCATCGTTTATTTCTCAGAAATACATTTATTATGTCGGCTACAGAAAAAAGGAAATTGATTCAATAATTTCTTACAGAAACTTCTGGTAGAACATATCTCGGTACGAATTTCTACACGTTTATTAACGTTTTGATAAGATGAAAAAAAAATGACGCAAGGAAAAATCATTGAAATTATGGTAAATATTTATCAAGTGAATTTGTAGTTTCGAAACATCGGTACAATAACCTATCCGAAGTTTTATATATAAGCTAGACAGCTTCACGTACAAAGAGGATTGCGTACAAAGCGCCGTGCCTCCAGACGCTAGGTCTTAGCGCCTCGAAAGTAGGAACGGAGGGGGAAAGTGCCAGTGACGTCACTAGGTACACTCGATCTGGGACATTTGTGTTGTGCGTGGCGTGCGTGCGTAATTCCTCACTCTTTTCCCGTTTTTATGTTATTTCTTGAGGGTTAAGCTTCAAAAAGGAATGAAATACAAGGGTAAATGCTTTGAGTCCCATCGACAAGTTAATAAGCGATACGAAAAACAGTAAACCTGATTAAAATCTACAATACAAATTTTTAGTTTCTCTTGTGTAGTTTTGGATATTCTTTAGCCAATATTCCTGATTTAAAGGGGTAGAAAGCGGAAATTTCGCACAATAAAATTGAGCTTATAAAGAAATGAAAATAATTTACTGTGCTTGTCAAGTTTCCTCTCGTGTGTACATAATTTTGTCAGTTTAGGCTTTAAATAATATTAATAACATTGTTATTTCAATCTTGTCTCAAATAAAATGAAAGAGATAAGATTGATATAAGGAATAATTAAAACATATTTGAATTTCGCGATACCATTTGAATCTAAATACTGCCGATATGTTTTAGAGAAAATTATTTTTTACGAAGTAACTATAACTCTGAACAAGAATCTTAACAAACGTTGTTTTTGAAAACTGAAGTAGAACCTCATTAACCTGGACTAATATAGGATCCAGGTCATCTAGATTGTTTAAAACGACTTAAACAAAACAACCTTTAAATTCAATCAATGTACATAAGTAAAATACTTGAACACAGTAAAAGTTGTATTTGAATTCAAGAGAATGAAATATAAAGCTGCATTAAAGAAAATTAAAAAAATAAAAATACAGCCTTACAAAAATACATTATTGTACTAACGCGTTCTTCATTTATACCGTATGTACATTTAAATGGTTTTCCCAGATTAATGGGTGTTGACTGAAATTATTAATCAACATTTTATTCACTTCAATTTAACGTATTGAAATTTAGCAACGTAAACCAAGTTTAAAGTTTCAATGATTATCGCCAAATTTATAAAGCTAACTTATTCGTAGACTGAAAAATTTCTTCATGTCTGAATTCTACAAAACATTACGTTATAGTAATTAATTGAAATCTTTCGGAATATTCTACAAAGTTTTCTTCTGTGATAAAGTCCATTTAAAAAAAAATGTCGGCGTACCTTTTGTAATCAGAAAGTTTTTCGTTCAAATATCGGATTCTTCCAAATGTTCTTACTCGAGAAAAAAGTTCAACAGCTTTTTTATATGGGTCAGGAAATTAGTCTTCCAATACAGAAGAACAATTACCGTACTACCCCGCATTATTCGGCATGCCGAAAAAAGCGAGGTTGACCAGCACGCCGAGAAATTCGAATTGTCCGGCATGCCGGATAATTCGGGGTTTATTTCGCATTAAAACAAAAGTAAATTTTCCCGTTCCAGTCCAATCAAAAGTCAAACCACTGTAAGTAAAAAAATAAATAAATCGCGAAAGTAACCTTTTTTCAAAATAAATGTGCATTTCATATAACATGTGCGTGCTATTTATGATAGGACATAACTAATGGATTTGATTACATGCCAATAAAGTAATCAGTTCAGAAACAATCATCGTTACTGCGATTTATTCATATTTTTTTTACATAAAAATATTTTAGGTTCCTTTCAGAGAGGTAAGTTTAATTTTTATTTATTGAAGAGCTATGGTAAATTATTTAGCACTGGTTTAGGGGCGGACTCTTACTGCTTAAATGTTTGCTTACATAGTTTCAATTTAATTTTTATAAAATTATTTGTTATCAAACAATATTTTTCTTGTTAAAATAACAAATGGCATTGTTAGTAAATATTTTCACAAAATTAAACTGTTTGTTAATATCAATAAGATATGAAAAGAATTCATATTCATTTTTAAGCTGATCATATATTTTTTATATTATTATTATTTTTTTCCTAACCTCGATTTTTCCGGCATGCCGGAAAGGACCAGGCAAGTGTTATTGAAAATCTGGTAACCCCAAATTTTGCGGCATGCCGGATAATGTGGGGTAATACGGTAAATGGCCAAGCTTTTGTACAATCACAAAAACACTAATGTATCTGATTTAAAAGCTTTAAATGATCACAAAAAAAAAAAAAAAAAAAAAAAAAAAAGAAAAGCTCCTACAAAAATAGATACACGATTGAAATAATCACGATACAGTGCTCATTTTACATGCGAATTATTAATTATTTTAAGCATGGGGATACAGTGTTCAAGAAATTGTTTAGTTAAATCTATTGAATAATATTTACAAAGAAATTTCATGCATTACATCTAGATATTGTAATTTTACGGTTGAAGGAAACTTATTACGGTCTCACAGTGCCGTTAATAAACTTATTAAATATCATTAACTTGCAATGTGACAGGGTTGAACCAAATCCTGCATTAAAAAATAACTTCGTACACCACATTTTATGAAATTTGCCTAGCTCTTTATCTTAACTTTTTAAAATTCTTCCTCCAATTATTTATTGAAGCAGCTTCAAATTTAGTATTCCATAAAAAAAAGCATTTAAAAACAGAAAAGAAGGTTGTATTCTCAATTTTTTGATGTGTTTTGAGCTCTTTGAAAATTTTGAGGGAAAGCTTAAGTTTCCAGAACTTTTTCAGTACTACGCCATCAGCACGTGAAGGCATTTTCAATACTTTCAAATATAATTACACACAAATATTTTCGATTCTAAAAAATGTGACCTTTAATGTCTACTTTAGCATAACGTGGAGGAAAAATGACCTGCAACTGATCTAGCGCAGGAGCATATTTCTGAAGAAACCCTAGTCAAATGTTATGAGACATTTCCAAATTAAAATCAAACCTTGAAAACAATATTCATATCCTTATTCATAATAAGTGATTTTTAACCTTGTCTGGGATTGGCCTGGGCCCCTTCAACTGCTTCTTTAACAACCCTTGTACAGAGAACAAATTTTTAAATTGTATTTTAGCTAAGGCATACAGCAGTTCTTTGGGCACACACACCTTCTACTCTCGCTGTCCTTTCGGCGGTGGAAGGGAAAGATCAAAGGATTGAGCTAGCCCTTGTAACTTTTATGGCCCTGCGCACACACAAGAAAGATTAACAACAAACAACAGAAGGAAATATCACCCCGGACACCAGCGGGAATCAAACCCATGACGTTTGGCTTAAAAGACAAAGCATTTACCGCAGATCTACGGAGGCCCCTAGTCGGAAGTTAATTACTAATTTTATCAATATACGTTAAGAAGTTGTAGTTGCAGCTACGTGCATGAATTTCGATCGTTGCTCGTTTTTCAGTTGCTGCGGCTGAAGCTTCTTAGGGAGACTTGCCTGTCACAGAGCCTGCCATTTGGTCTTTTGGGAGCTTTTGAATAAGATCAAATAACTGAATCAAAACAAATAATATATTGAAACGTTTGATTCTAAACTGATTTTTAATGAACAAAGTAGAGTAATAAAAATGATTCATAATAAAGGTCTGTCCACTAATGATGTCATGCTTTGAAGAGGGAGGGGAGTTTATGAAATTGCGACATTTTGTGACAAGGGGGAGGGAGGGGGCAGCAAGAAGCGTGATATCACGCATTTGTAATGAGAATATGTTTATGGAAAAAAGCGTGTCATGTGACGGGGGGGGGGGGGGGCTTGCGAAAGTAAAGTGTGAGGCTTGGTGAAAAAAAGGGGAATCGGGATTTAAAATGTCGAAAAGAAAGTTTGACATTGTTTATGGACAGCCCCTAAACTAATTATGTTTTATGTCTGTGCTATGAGTAATTGATATTTAATGCTCCTTATAGCATAAACAAGTAAATGTGTGAAGCAAAATTTTATCCAAAATAGGGTTGTTTCCATCAACCAAAAGTACTACTTTTAGTCACTGAAGTTGATAGAATGTGCAAAATAAATAGCATGAAGCGAGGAACATCTTTTAATTTTCAAACGCTCTATTTTTAATTAATTTTTTAAAATGTCTGATTTTTCAAACAAGGCGTAGTCTTTATGACGCCACAAGTGATGAACTTGGGCGTTACTCCACCGGTGCACTGAACGCTTACGCTTGCAATCTGCCGCGTTTCCAGGTTATGATAATTCAGAAACGAATTAAATATTGCGCTCTATGTTTGCCATCAACCATATCGTTGCCAGTACATGTGAGTAAAGATGCGAATTAAATATTTCGCTTTGCGCGAATGGCATCAGTCAATGGCATTTCATCACTTGTGATGTCATGTGTAGAAGTGCAAAAAATGAAATTAAATCCACGCACCGATTAAAATCATTAAAAAAAAAATTAAACTTTGTTAAATTATTTAAAAAAAGGTCAGATCCTTAAAAAAACACTTTTAAAATTTCGGAAAAAATCTTTTCAGAGAAAAATACTTTTGAAATTTCGGAAGCGGGCCGATTGTGCAGTCTAATTGATGGGTCCATGCTGTATAAAACAAAAGAAGTTAAACTAAATTTAAAAAAAAACATAGAAAAGTGAACACGAGCGAATGCAAAATCGCGTAAAAAAGAAGTAACAACGAAAATGAAAGAGCGACAATTTTCGGTAACTTTTCCTCTCAAACGGGTTGAAGCAAGAATGTGCTAAAAATCCTTTTTTTTAGTGACTTGCATTAATGAAAACTGGGAAAACGTACTAAAGAACTATTAAATTTTTAAAATTTGCTAAACATCAACAGTATAGAGATTAAATTAAATATTTGGAGAAGTATTGGGAGTGAGAAAGAAATCTTCACATGAAATTCTTGTGTAAAAAATTCCACTGATAATAAAATCAACGCATTCTTAAAAGTGAAAAAAAGGCGAATTTTTAGAAAGACTGATTCTTGTAAGTAAATGATAACAAAAACCACCATAAACATTTTTATAGAAACTACAATGGCTTTACTCTGAAAAAAATTTGATGCCTTAAGTTAAAACTTATTATGGTTTGAAGAAGTTAAAAATTGGAGGAGAAAAAATTGAGAGACAGTAAAACAAAAAACTTTTGTTTTAATGTCTCTCAATTTTTTCTTCTTTTAAAGTATGTTATTTTTTAAAACGAGATCAAATGACTAAGGTGAACTAATCATTTCCAAATCTGGTTTTAGTGTTCTTTTCTTTTACTCAATGACTTTTACACTCTTCTATAACCATTTATTATGCATATTGTTTTGTTTAAAATTTTCTAGACTTGTATTGCTTCCTTTTTTTATTTTTACATTCTTGATGCATATATTTTAAAAATTAATTTTTAAACTTCTTTTCGCTCTAGATCAAATCTTTTGGATAGCTTTTAAAAAGAAAACTATTTCGCGTAATTCTTGATCCATATCAATTAAGTAGGAAACAAATCTTATCTTTATAGGCCCACGAGTTTTTGAATGTAACACATATTAAAATTCTTTGAAAGTAACATACGAGTACATTCAGTTTTGCCCCCCCCCAAAAAAAAATACTGTTGCAATGTTCAGTGTCAGAATTTGAGGCCAGGTCATGACTTGTACACTAAGGCTTGCACTCTTGCGCCGAATTCAGTCCCGCGGGATTTCGGGATTGTAAGGAACCAATCCCGTGGGATCCCGAGACCCCGCACGATTGACTTTATTCTAAAAATTAAATTTTTATGTCAAATAGAAAAGTTGTGCTTTTTAGGAAGGATTGCTTTCTTTTCTTGAATAAATAGTCTTCTTGAATTCCGTATAGCAATTGTAAAGCACTACAAACTCAGATCCGAATAAGCAATCATCGTTTGGTAAGCAAAAGTGTGCCGCGCGTATGGGATAGTAAAGGGTTTTTGCTCTAAAAATAATGCACTTGATGAAAACATATGCTGCGGCTCCACTGCAATTGGTTTTACCAAAATTAAATAATTCTGAAAATTTAGAAAAAGATCCGCATTAACTTTCTTTTTTTACGCTGGGTTATTGCTCAAGAACTGCAAATTTAGAACAAAAACTATGTCTGTTGGATATGTGTTTTGCTGTATCCAATTTAACTTGCATTGATAATACCCTTGTTGCTTCATTAACGTTGGTCTTTGTATCGGTGAATTTGATTCATTACAGCAAGGGGTGAATATTGCTTGATTTCAACATTTCACCAAGTCGCAGGCTCAGTAAAAGTGTTTGAATAACTTCGCTAATTTTACCACTCACTTTAAAGAAGAATTCAAAAACATGAGAAGAGCTGAACTTACCGTACTGTCATGGTCATCCTGTGTTTCATACAAGCTTCTGTTGCCCCTTTTAAAGTCGTCCCGAATATGTAAATAATCTCAGACCTTTCATTGTTTTTTTCTTCGGAGTGCAATTTTTGTTATTTAAAGGTGAGTGCATTACTAAAGCTTACAGAAGTGCTCCTACATTGCCTTCAGGCAGATTTTAGAATATGTAATAACTTTCTCTATTTTTTTCTACATAAGTTTCACCCAATTTCTCAATTTCTGAACATATGAAAACTGAAACCTCGTATGAGAATACCATTTCGTTCTCAGAAAAATGTACTCTGTTTTTATTGTGTTATGAAATGGTAAATCCATCGTTGGTCACATGACAGTTTTTCTTGCTCTTCCTGGAGATATACGAAGAAGATTCAAACTTCAGAAGATGCTTGTAAATCTAGTCGTTGTATGAGCGACAAAAGCTGGAAAACGCTTGAATGGAAATTTTTTTGCGGGATTTGGAATACCGCGGGATTGAGAGCAAAATCCCGCGGGATTCGGGATCGGGATTTCGGGATTGGAAACCCTATTGTACACTTCATTCTCTTCTTTTTCTTCTTCTGAAGAATAAAAACTATGGAAATTTCAAGACGAATTAATTTTGAAATGAATACTTTGTTGTGTATTAAATTTTATATTTTAATACTTGATGCTTTCTTTCACGTATTTACTAAAAATGCTCACCCCGATAGTGGAATGTTTTGTAATATTCTGTGACAGGGGCTTCAGCGGATTGAAAGCATTTTACAAGTTATATGCACATAATGTGCGTAATAGTAAAAACTAATAAACTGTAATACATATTTGGGGCGTAATCATCCGATAAGTGACGATTACTCCTTTCTAACAATTTTTTGAGGAATGATAAGTCTTAGATTGCAACCTATTCCTTTTAGTTATTCAACGACACAACTGTTCTGCAGCAGAGCTATTGTCTGTTTTTCACTAGAAGGCACTTCACCACGCCTCCTCGAACGCAGAGTTCCATTTTATGCGGAGGTGATCGGTAAGCAATCCATGCGCTTCTAAAGGAAACAAAACCAGACATCCTTAACTTGGGCGTGCATTTTAGTGAGCAAAAAAGTCTTATTGTCCTTTACATCACTTGATTCACTTGTCTGTTGTCATTTTAGTTATTTTTACATTTTGAAACCTCCAGCTTTTACTGCAAAATGCTATGATCTGAACATACCTTCTGCGGAAAATAGCGAAATAGAATCATCGGATACCACGTGACGAGGGACGAGTCAAGTGCCTTCTCGTGGAAAACGGACAATATATGCCCTGCGACGTACATTCGACTTATCCATATATTCCACTCTGGGGATGTCATGAAGAATTAATATTCCAGTTCTTAAAAACTAAGTTTATAAAATATTTTTCTAATTTTCTTTCTATTTTGCTTAAGTTTGTAAGTAATTTGTCTTGGGAAGAGTCTTTAAAAAGGTTTAAGTAAAATGTTTTTAATAAGGTAATTGCAAACTCTTAAAAATTGAAAACAATTCAATAAATTAGCATACATTGTGTTGTAAAACACTCGATCTATAAGTATATTTAACCGTGAATATGTTTCTAATCTTTTCCCCCCTCATTTTAATAAATAAAATTCTTATCAGTAAGGAATATGTGCAAGAAAATGGAATTTTAATCAGGGTTTGTTGACACAACCTTTATTTATTTTGCTGATTTTGTTTTTTTAACGAAGAAAAAAATGTTAAAATGTTTCTTCAAAAGTGTCACATTTTCCCTGCTCTTTAATGAGATTAAAATGGTGTTTGAAAAATATTTTAATTAAATATCCATTTAAAACTGTTATCGGTGGAAAGTGGTTATTTTTTCCCTGTTCACTTGCAACCAAAGCACTCCTCATAGCTTATGAAAATTTTATGGAAATATAGTACCTTTTTTCTTAAATTTAGTCATTTATTTATGATACTAGGGGGCTCTGCCCCCTGCTCGTTGACGTTAACCAATGGATGCCAATTTTTTGAATTGTTAACCAACCCCCAGAGATTTCTTCGCAAAGATTTAAATCGTATATTAGAAAGAATCAAATTAAAAATAAATCCTGAGTTACGAGTTCCGCGTTTCGAGCTAAATGAAAATCCCTCTCTCCTGTGAACAAATTGAATTTAAGTAAAGAGCTCATAATTAGAGCAACTTGATAGAAATATTCATAACTGAGACATTAAAAAAATAAATAAATAAAACCCTGTGACGAGCACCCCTTCCCTGGGTTCCAAACTAACTTGTACCAACTTACACAAGTGCTAAGCGGTTCCTGAACATTGCAAAACGGCTGTTTTGTACATTTGAAAAGTCAATTTCAAATTTGTGGTCTCTAGTAATATATTTTGCTCTTGAGCCCTGGGCTTGAATTGAGATGAGACCAGGGCTTTCCGCTAAAATATAAACCCTCACTGAGTCATACTTTCCCAGCCCTCCCTTTACACAACATTTCAGTAAAATCGCTTATTACTTGAAGAATGCTATAATATAGGTAAAACCTCACTGCTACTTCATATAAGTTATAGTATTAGAAGTATAAATCATTAGAAGCAGTAAAGTTACGATAATGAATGAGATTGAAAAGTTATATTGAAAAATATGTAGTTATATGTGTTTTTGATGATGTGAAATAGTATTTTCTAAAATTAATTTTACAGAACCTTGCAGCTATAATGTTTTACTGCAACAAAAAAGGGACTTTATAAAATAAATAAATGCCTTTGTGCTGAACAGTAAAGTAATGTAAAGTAACAACGTCTAAAAAGCAATTCACAAATAATACGTCTAAAAAGTAAGTCACAAATTCGCAGATTACTGCAGACATATGTTTCGGCGTAAATTCGGCGTATGAAAAGACATCCGACAAAAGCTTTTGTCGAATGTCTTTTCATCCATAAACTCACTACGTTTTACATTGAAAAAGGCGTTCCCTGAAACGACGAAACATATGTCTGCAGTAATATGTGAATTTGTGCTTTTTAGATGTTGCTACTTTCCATTACTTTATGGGACTTTATAATTGTCAATTTTGGTGAAACAGTTAGAAATTAAAAACGCTGCTTGTCTTAAGTATTAACGACGTGCGTCGTCCATCCCTTTCCCCCCCCCTTCCGACTCGAACCTACGCCTACGTGAGAAAAAAAAATCAAACTTCAACCACTAATGTCAAGATACGTATTTAACGAATTGAAGAAATGATGTTAAATTCATTGACGTAAATGATCAGTTTACCGAGAGGAGAACGAAACAAATTCATTGCGGATTATATGCGCAAATGTCATACCACTTTTGGTGAACTGGAAATGCTCCCTCTTAATTAAGCAAATATTTAACCTCAACTGCTAATCATCCTGTATTCAGCAATTCCCTTTAATTTATTAACAAGACTTTTATAATACATCAAAGGAAATAGGAACGATACAAATGTTATCTCTCTCATTTAAATGTCACCAGTTTGCAGTAGGTAATTAATTTTCAATTAAGAATAAAGAGTGCAATGAAGTCGGCAAAACTAAACGATGAAGATTTAAGGTAAAATTTAATAATGAAAACACACTTTCGGATTCTAGACGCATATTTCAATTAAAAAATTGTTACGTGTAATTTGTTACCGTGTAAGCCCGAAATGGGATACTTTCACCTGTGATTTATTGAGAAGTATTTGATCTTTCGCCGATGTCTTTGGTGGTGAATGCTGATATTCACCGGCTAATGTCGACATTTATCAGGTTTCGGTTTGTCACAGTAACATATCTAACAGATTATCGCAGTAGGTGAGCAAATGCTTCACCTTTTCCAAACAACATGGCCGCTCTAAATTCACATACAGATTTCATGTCTTGTAAATAAAGTATTTTTCCACTGGTATATTACATAAATCTACCGTTGATGACGTAAATTTGTTTATAATTGTAAATGCGTCAAGTTTAAGTAGAACTTTTTTACTTAGCAAAATATCAAATAAATAAACAGTACTCTATTAAACGTTTGGGGTAGTCCGGGGGTGAAGATTTTAAAAAATATACATTCACTGGCCAATGAATTAGAAATTCCAAGATCAATATTTTATTGGACCACCTTTTGCACGGATAACTGCTCTGATTCGTTTGGGCATCGAATCTACAAGCTTCTGGAGTGCATTTTTATCCACCAGAGAATGACATGCATTGGCTGTGCAGCTTTTTAGATCTTGCAAATTGGATGAAAGAGGAGAGTGCTGTCGGATACGTCTTTCCACCGTGTCCCACACATTTTTATAGGGTTCAGGTCTGGGCTATGCAGTGGCCATGGAAGGGGTTGGAAGTCAGAATGATGCTCAGCGAATCGATTTTCAACACTTCTGGCACGATGTAGAGTTGCATTACCGTCCATGAAGTATCTGTCGCCATCAGGATAAAAATGCAACATTGCAGAGTGCACTTAATCTGCCAGTATATCTAGGTATCGCATGGCTATTTGTTTACCCTCGAGGAACAGCCACTTCCCTGCCAGAAGAACATGCTCCATATCTTGATACTTGCTCCAGACCCTTGCACAGTGCACGCATTCAAATGCAAATCTCAAAGGTTTCTCATTCATTAGCCAGTGAGTGTATAATCAACTAAGTACTGTATCATTACTATTTTGTGGAAACAAGTTTTATCGTAAACGTGAATGCTATTAAATACATTAAGGCATAAATTTAGTCTTCAAGTTCATATTGTGATTCGTTTTTTTTTAAATGGATGAGTTATGTTTGTATGACTCCTGCTATGTAACCTCTACTGTTCTTCAGGTAGTAGAATAGGAAATCTACATTTAGTATATTACTGTTGCTTAAACTTATTAAGTATGTTACTGTTGCTGCAACTTCTACTTTAAAGTCGTTCTTTCTTTCCAAAAGTGAGCAAAAAAGGGAAAAGTGGTAGGGATAAGGGATCCCCAAAGACTGATGAAAGTTTCTTCTACAATTTGTATTAGTTATGTCCATTTTTTCTTTTTGAAATAGTATTTACACTTTTTTTGCTTTTTGGCGCTTCAATTAATAATTGGATAACAAAAAAAAAAAAAAAAAAGTCGTAGTATCTTTTTATGAGGCTTCTAAGATTTTCCTGATCAATCGTGTAAATGATAAAATTTGAAGAATGACAGCCATTAATGTCATATATTTATCAAAACTTGTTAAGATCTAGTAGATTATTTTTTTGCACTCATCTGTAAGAATCTGAACTGGTTCAACTATTATTAATGTGAAAAATTTTGCTTTCGTTATTTCAATAGTCACTCGTTAAAAGATAGGTAATGATTTAAAAAATATTTTTAAAACATTTGTAGTTTTATAAGCAATTGTAACAGAAAAATTGAGGCAGTGAGAAGCAAAGGGATGCAAGTGAACTTTTTAAAGTTTCGAGTAAAATGCGTTTAAAGGTCAGATTCTAGGTAGGGTAGACCGGGGCACGTTTACGCATGGAGCACGATTACGCAGTGCCCTTTTATCAAAACGAATTACAACTGGTGAGCTAACAGTCATAACAGATTGATGCTGTTCTGCAAATATTCTCACAAGCTTTTGAGCAGCAGAGCTTGGGTCTAGCATGCGGAAAGAATGATGTGTTTTGTACCACGTTGAGTAAATTTTATGTCGAACCTTTTGAAGCTTATTGTAAATAATACTTAGTTAGGAAAGAACAAATACATAAAAATTAGCAGAATTTTATCCTTTTTTGAAAATTGTATTTGTATAAACTGAAATGTTATGATTTTTTTTTTTTTTTTTTTGCACGTTAAAAATAAATCCAAACTGGGTGTCGGGTCAAGTTTACGCATGGACGTCGGAGCACCTTAACGCACATTCTTACTGTGTCTTACTTAAACGTGCCCCTGACACTTTTTTTTGTTCCACACTTTCTCAAACCTCTTTAGTATTTTCTCGCTATTTAGTTTTGAAATTTACCATTTAAATTTGAATTAAGTTACACATTTGTATCTTATAACCTACAATCATATGTCTTCAGCTTTATAGACTATTCAGTCTCAGAAATTTGCTTTATTTTAACGATGGTAAGACGTTATGTTCAAAACACTAACAGAACCACGGTATGTGTCAAAATAAATATGCGTAAACATGCCCCGTGGCTGGGTCAAGTTTACGCAATCGACTTGGACTCAAAAACATTTTTTTTTAACCGTTGATAACACAAACTGAACAACAACTGAATATACCATTTTGACTCCATTAACTGCTTCATAAAACCGCAATGTCTAAAACTTCGTAAATTAAAACACAACAATTAGAAAATTCATTGAAAAAAATCCGCGTAAACGTACCCCGGTCTACCTTATAGGTTTTCATTGAATTTTTTTTTAAAAACCATGCTGTATTGCAGTACCCACCAGAGCTACTAGTTCCATCTCTTGTCCTAAAACAGAGGAGGGGTTTCCCTACCATTAGTACTGAGTATCTCCAAATTTTAAATTTTTTCACTTTCATCTCTTTGCTTCTCAATGCCTCAATTAATGTTAAGTTTCAGGCATGAGGTAAGTTTCGAGAAAGACTTATGTCGAAAACTTAAATCCAAGTTATTATATTTTACAACATTCTGCCATGGGAAATACAGTTCAAAATTTTCACTGAACTATGAGAAGTTGAAATTTAGTTCAGTGTCTTGGAATGAATTATTCATAAGCCCTCGTAACAAATTACCTTATTTCTAAATTACCTTACACAAGTGGTAGGTAACCAGGTTTGACGTCACTTTCTACGTCATATGGATGTAATTTAGCATATTATATTATTAAGAGGTCATTTGCAACAGCTTTAGAAGCGGAAGTTAGAATTAATGCAGAAGAATGACTTATGACAGGAAATAAACAAGAGCTTTTTTTGTTTTAGTAACGATAATGTTTTATTTTCTATTTAGACTATGATTTAAAACATTGAGCTCTTTTTTACACTTGGTGATATTACTGTTTTAAGAAAGTAGTGATACAAAATGTAATTTCGTATTTATCACCATGATGCTTAAGCGCATTATATGTTGTTTTCAAAAGTGAAACTATTTTTTATCATTATTTTAATTATTATGGATTTAGCAAATCGTCTCTTAAATAAAATGAAAAATTTACAACAGTTGTAAAAAATTCCCAAAAATAAGTTTGGTGTAAGATTTGAAACTGTTGTTGATAAAGTTATTTAAAATTTTATAATGTTCAATTTATTTATCACTAGTAGTACCCGCACGGCTTTGCCCGTAGTCAAAAATTAAAAGGTTATTTGGTTCGCCTGTATATTTACAAATTATGGATGATGAATTTTTCGCCAATTTGCTATACTCATTTGCTTGCCCATGTTACGGTTCCACATTATGATAATTTGGTAATACACTCGTCCACGTTGTAATAGTTTGATCGGTAAAAATTTCTTAAAATTTGATTAGAAAGAGAAAAAAAAATCGAATTTTTGAAAAATCGCTTCGAGGTGCACACCCCATGCTACGAACTAATTTTGTGCCAAATTTCAGGAAAATCGGCCAAACGGTCTAGGCGTTATGCGCGTCACAGAGATCCAGATATCCAGATAGACTATCAGCTTTATTATTTTAGTAAAGATTAGTCGCAAGCGGCTGGATGCACAATTTTCTTTTTATGTCAATCACCACTTTACTTCATCATTGAGTGCTTAAATAAGCTTGTCGGCAGTATAAAAATTATTATAATCAATATCTGTATCCCTGTACAACTATTTACATCTCTCTTATCTATTTCTTCATCTACCCATCTCTTTTCTATCTTTGTATACATATTTAATGAAAGGCATACTTTTCTTTTTTAATCATTGGTGCATCATGTTTCTTTCAACCTTGTATTATTGACCGGAAATTGTCAAATAGTTTACTATGAACGTTAACATCTATTGAACGCGGTGGAAAGTTATTTCCCGCACTTTCATAAAGGGTAGTGACAAGTAGTACGAAGGCTGCAAGTAGCACACTTCGTTTCATAAACGTTTTAATATGGTTTTCAACGTTTTGACCACCATTTCAAAACGTTAAAACGCGTTGTATAAGCTATCTGGGCACTCTAGAAACGTTGAAACTATTTCACGCAACTTTGAAAAGTGAGAAAAAGTGAATATTTGGCATTCCATGCATGAGACGCAAAAAATTTGGACACATTTTAACGAAAAATTGCGTCTTATACTCTAGGGAGCACAAAAAAAAAAAAAAAAAAAAAAAAAAGGAAAATTAAACAAAACAATAATACAAACCATACTTTGTTCGCAGATTGACGGAATCTCTTTCATCCCGTTGTAAGTAATCTACTTTTCTAAATTGATCTTTCTGCATTGTAATCACATTTGCATTACTTTAAGAAATTGTTTTGCTCAAATGTGAATTAAAGAATTCATTACGGATGCTTTTCCCTGTTCTGTGCAAACTACTCAGCTATTCAATTACATTTTTAAATCTCAGAACAAAAGTTTAGCTAAAGTCAAAGTCGAATTCAATTTCATTGCGTCTTTTTTCCTCTCCGAAAATAGCGAGTCGGAATTCTCAGTGAATTAACTTCAGATTTCGGAGTTCATATCATGATTTGAATTAAGTTTCTTTATTTTACTTTTTTACCCTGAAACAAGTAACGCGGTAAAGTGACCGTTTTTACGTTTTTTTGGAACTTCCAACCTTTTCCAACTCTTTAATATCAATTTTCGTATTATCAAAAGATTTGTTAGTTATTTAAAATAAGTTTAGTCTTCCTTTTATTTTTCCAATTAAAAACTTCTTTCATCAATGTTAATTCTGAGTTTTGATTGTAGCATGCATTAATGTATTGCTCAGAACGCTTTAGTTAAATGCTTTACTGATTGCATCAAAAGAAAAGCCTTTGAGGTCTTTATTAAAAAAACTTTTTCTCAATTTTAAGAGATTAATTAAAAAAAAATCACATTAGAATCTTACTATATTTCTAAGAGGTAAGCAACTTACGAAAGATTGTCAATTACTGTTTCATGTTATTTTAGATACGTTTCAGTTCATAAATACTTTATTAATATTTCACTGAACATTTTTGTATTTCGAGTTTTAAAGGAAACTCTTCACAGTTTTGCGTAATTAAAATATTCAGTTTTGCGAGATTAATTAATTGCTCGCCAGCCAAACCAGAACATAATATTTGCTCTCTAGCACAGGGGTCTTCAACCTTTTTTTGCTCCAGGGCCACATTTCAAGTTTTTAGAGGCATTCCGAGCCAGCAATTCAACACCATTTCACGTCAGATGGCTTAGTTAACGCTAGCTACTCCCTTTTCAAACCGCCTACGATTTTTTTTAAATAAGCGCTCAGTAGCATGATTGCAGCCAGGATTCACGTTTGGGACGGGCAAGCTAAGGTAACAACAAGATGGCAGTTTTTTATAGCTTCCCCGTCGCCCGTCTTCGTTTTTTCGAGGCCAGACAAAGGCTTGACTATGCCGCCCTTACCCACCTTGCTTCAATTTCCTATACTAAAATTTAATTTATAAAAAATAAATAAGTGAATTTATGAAATGTAAGGTTAGTTTATCCATGAGAAATTCTTTATGTGCAATTTATTGCTTTTAAGAAAAGATAGATACCAAAAGTTATAAGTCCCTAAATGTTTTATGCTGTATTTGAATCAGAAGAAAGACGGAAAGTTGTACAAATTAAAGTCTTAAAAATGCAGTTTTAGTCCATTTTTGGTGGTGTTAGAGATGGTCGGGGGACAAGTTTCAGCCGCCACCCCCGGAGAAAATTTCAAAACTCATATCATAATTCGCATTTTCTGGCAATTCCAATAAAATTAAGGAAAAAAGGGATTCAATTCTCTCCCCCAAAAAATATTTTAAAAAATGAAGTCAATTTTAGATTATCTTTAGCCAAAGGTTTTTCCTTCTTGCAAATTAGTTTTGAAAACGCAATTTTAAATTATCATTGGTGATTTGTAATGTAAGGAAATGAGGAAGGTTCAGGTGCTCTGTTCAGAAACGTTTTGGGAATGAAGCCTTAGAAACACATTTCAGGATATCTCTGATGGTGTTAGAAGAATGATCAGAATTCAGGAGCTGTTCCAGAATTTTTTTTAAAAGTTTAAAAAACGCAATTTTAAGCTTTAAATATTGAGACGTTTCGGAAGAGCCCTTTGGAATCTCTCCCCGGAAATCGTTTGAAATTAAAATCATTAAAGCAGCATTTAAGGATTTTTTGGTCAAATGACGGGGAACTTCTTTGGTGACATCGGGGAGAGAAGTGTAATTTAAGACTTCTTCTAAGAAGAGGCAGTTGCCCTTCTTACTCCTCTCTGGCTACAATCATACTTAGTAGTGGTTTTTGAGATTTTCTTGGCTTGGTTTTCTTTTAAAATGCTTAAAAAGATATATATTACTAAATTAATTTTTTTTCTTCAGTTTATAAGCTTCTCGCGGGATGGATTTGATCTGCGGTCCGTAGGCTGGAGAACCCGGTTCTAGTATTTCTGCGGAATCAAAACGATATGCCTTATAGCAGAATAAACAAATATTTTACTTAAAAGTTTACCGAGTTTCCGGTTGGGTTACGGTAATGAAGTCGCATGGCAAGACTGGCGATAAACAACGTCTTAATATTTTACCGACGGATATTTCCTTTGTTACGCTTAGCCTTCATCGGTTAACTAGGTACATTTGCAGGCACTGATTCACAAGCTGTCATTAATGATTTTTGAAAAATCTGACTAAAAATAAACTTTTAAAATTTACCAGGTATCTGTTAGAAATAAGTATTTTTTAAATAAAACTAAAATTCACAGAAATAGTATAAAACATATCTTTATATATATATATATATATATATATATATATATATATATATATATATATATATATATATATATATATCTTAATATATAAAAATCAATGTCCTGAGATAATATATATACATATATATATACATATATATATATATCAACGCACAGCCGAAACCGCTGAAGCTTCAGACTTGAAATTTGGCAGGCATGTCCGCATGATTACGAAAGTAACCACTAAGAAAGGATTTTTCGAAATCTCAATTAGTTCGGGAGAAATTAATTAAAACCTCTTAATTTCTGAGAAATTAAAACCTGTCATTGAATTCAAATCCCTTATTTTCGAAGGCTTTCCTCCATTCAAATCATTATTCAGTACTTCATCTCAACTTTTGGTCGATAGCGAACTATAAATTTGATATTGTTTTTGTTTCTCACGTGGTTCTTCGAGGCTTTTCTCAAGTCAAATCATAATGTTTCTGTCTATTGCTTTCATTTCTTCAAAACTAGAAACGAAGTTTTTAAGAACATCATCACAGGCGAACTATCCTTTTGAATTTAGAAGAGGACAGTTTCCTGTTAAAGTTTGCTTTGCAATAACCATTAATAAATCACAAGGACAGACATTAAAAGTAGCAGGGACCAATTTAAGAGAAGACTTTTTTTCTCATGGCCAATGTTATGTAGCTTTCTCCAAAGTCAGTTCATCAAGCAGCTTAATAATTTTAGCACCAGAAAAAAAAACTAAAAATGTTGTATACAAAGAAGTTCTTGCTTAAACATAGGTATATCAATAAAATGTGGATGGCCTGTGTTTGCAAAGATAATCAATACTTTAAAAGGATCGTTAATAACAGTTAAAGATCGGTTAAGGACAAAGGCATATATGTAAGGAGTTCAGGGGCCACGGGATCCTCCCCAAATTAGAAAAAGTTATAGGTAATAAGTAATTATTATAGGGGATTTTCGAAACTAGGTGCACCAAGCACTGTTAACCCCTGCTAATTCCATTACCCGAGCAATGCCGGGTACGGGAATGCTAGTATATATATATATATATAATCCATGTTTAACAAACAAAAAAAAATGTGCCTTTGGCGGAGAAAAAATACAATAACGAATCCTGTAAATGTAAGCAAAAGGCAAAAGCCAATTTATTTACTTTATCACGAATAGACTTTCGGGAAAGAAAATGTGATTTTAAAAGATGAATTCGTAAAACTAAAGCTATGAGTTAAAAGAAGTTGAACTTTCTTTGTGCCGCGTTTTCTTTTCTTCATTTTCAAAGTGTGAGAGATAAGAAATTGATGAAAAAATGATACTATTTTATTTTGTTGAAGGCTTTTCCTATTGGTTGTGTTGTTCTTCAAATTTCGTTTTCATTAGAAATACTGTTATGCAGTGACGTAAAGCACCGAATTTCATTAGAAGCAAAGAGATAAGTTGGATATGTTTCTTGGAAATATTTGTATTCAAATGCAGAATTTGTTTCTCAGATGTTTGTTGAAAAACTAAACATGATTCCGATTATTTTGAGCCTATGAAATTTTCCTTTTCATTAACATCAAACAATCTTCCTACTGAATATTCAGTATAGTATTTCACCAAGTACATTTGTTATGATTGAAGTGAAAAACCAACGTAAATAAAGCACAAATTTTGAAGAAAAAAATTTTGCTGTATTTTCTTCAAAATTTGTGCTTTATTTACGTTGGTTTTTCGCTTTAATCATTTTGTAGCACAAAGCTTATATGATTATTTTTCATTTTACATTTGTTATATTCGTTAAAGTCTGTCGTATCAAATGACTGCTATATTATTTCACCAAATACATTTGTTATACTCGTTGAAGTCTGAAATATCAAACGACTACTAAATTATTTCACCGAGTACATTTGTTGTACTCTTTAAAGTCTGTCGTAACAAAAGACTACTTCAAATTGCCCTTAAGAATTATTAAATATTTTATTTATATTGAAAAACATATCAACAGCTACGATGACTTCCAGTTGTATTCCTTTACAGTCGGATCCCGCTACAACGCGATCCGACTTACGCGAAACGGCTATAACGCGAGTTTTTCATGAGTAATGAATTTTTTAATGCGGACACAAATTACTCGCCTGCAACATGAAATTTTTCGGAAAAGAGCGGCGGACAGTTATAATGGGCTTCGTTGACACTAAATATTGGTTTTGTTAATGGACTTTCATCCTTTTAGCATCGCTGAAAGCGGAAGTTCACCCACTGTATTAGTCTAAACAACGCTTTGCTTTAGTTTATACAAATAACCACTCCGATTCTTAACTTTTTTTTCATTTTACATGTGAACGTTGATAAAATACGTTGAACGTTGATAACAGTCTGATCGCGCTGCATAAACCTTCTTCATTTTTTAAATCACAAATATATTTACAATATCGATATTATTAAGTGCTATAATAATGCTGTAGTGCACTGTAAGTACCATACTGCTTTATTTTAAGTTTCTCTCCCCCATTAATCATTGATTTTGTGCTAAATTACAGAATTTTATGTCAAAGAATAACGCTTTTTCTAAAATACAGAAAAAGTCTGTTCTTTGTAAAAGATACTCCAATATATAGTTAATAAATGGTTTGAAACAATATGAAGGGTTTTTACAAACGTCTGAAACAATTGGATATGCTTATAAAAAAGAACTACATGTAACTAAACATATCTTGTTCCACAACGCGAAATTCCGACTTACGCGAGGTGTCTTGGAACGCATCCCTCGCGTAAGTCGGGACTCGACACTTTCGTCAGTATTGAGGAAAATATTTACAGTTGAAACTGGCAGATCAGTGTTATTACATGGTCTAAAAAGAAACAAATTGTCCATACATGAAGAAGAAATAAAATCATCAATGCCCTCTAATACAGCGATTCCCAAGGTGGGCTCGCAAAACCCTAGGGTTGCAACGAAGGCTGAGAAGGGTTCCACCACCAGCTGGTTGTTGCATAAACTTATTAATTCCCAAAGTGATCTCGGAAAAAATAAAAGAAGCAATGTGACGCATTTGAAATGCTCCGTCATATCAAAGTAGTAGTCTTCATTGTGTTTTGCATGGCCGTTGGCCATACCAGCATAAAGAAAATGTATTGAAGTAAGTTCTAGATGAAGATGCAAGAATCTTTGCCAAGTTTCTTTTCTTCAGTCAAAACTGTTGAGCAAGATTTATGAACCCATCGGTATTCAGTGCACTACTTTCCCATGTGAAAAACACTGGCTATATAAAACAAACGTATCTGAAAGATTGTATAAACTTCTAGATAAACTAAATATTTTTCAACTGGAGTAAAAAAAATACATCAATTTCTTAAATTTTGTAGTTACGTTTTACGTAAAGAAGGACGGCTAGTAGAATCAGTCTATCTTTTCAAAATTTTTGTTAAACTGAGATAAGTCACTATTTTCATTCAAGGAGTCATAGTTACCACTTTTAGTTTTTGGTGAAAAGAAAGAAAAAAAAAAGCTTTAAAATACAGCTGAATTTTTTCATTTCCTGACTAAAATGAAGCAACACACGTAGAATGTTTCCCTCTCTTAAAAGGCATTTCTGTAAGCAAACCATCCTTATGAAGAAATCGCAGCACAACTATTGAGTGACATTTATTAAATCAGTACTGATGATTCAAGAAATCTTAATAAAATTCAAGCGGAATACTTCCCACACACTCAAAACGACTTTAAATCGACGGTACAGTACTCATTTAGCAACACATGACAATCTCCATGCCAGAGTATGAATCATTAGTTGATCTTCAGAGTTCATTTGCTTTAAAACGCTCGTTTTATTCTGCCTTACTTAATACATTTTGGATTGGTGTTGTTAAGAATGCCTGTTATTGGCTAGGAAAGCTATGTTTTGAACCCGCAACTCCATTGTTTATTGCCAAATCAAGGCTTCACTCGATGCACATCTTATCAGGCTCAGTCATTTCTCAAAAGATCAAAGGCGCCGACTTGACCGCAAGAGTGCGCTGTTAAAAAGGACGTTTTTTTACATTTAACGTAAAATTTCCTTGATATGGTTAACCGATGAGTAGTACACGACGAATTGATGCCGGAACGGCGTATCAATTCTGTTTTTCAGGGGAATTTTCTTTTTCTTTTCAGGTAAAGCTGATCCCAACTCAATATTCAACTATTTCTCATTGGCTTTCGCTTCTGACAAAATATACGGATTCTGTCTTGTTTCATATTTTTATATCAGTATCTAGATATCAGTAATGCACAACAGCAAATTTTCAAACTTAACAACTTTTATTAAAATGGTAAGAATCGAATCGCACTACACGTGCATGTTACAATAACGAGCATGGCAAGTAAGCAAGCGTTGCCAATCATGAATACAAAACATATGTTACATTCCCCCTTGTACATCAAGTGTAATAATCTTTCAAATAAGAAGGTTTTTTCGATACACGCCCAGATCTTGTCCGCACAATTTGATTATTATTATTTGATAATGTGAAATTTGGGTTATTGTTGGTTCGATTTAAGATCAAAGAAATTATGCTCTCATTAGGTGAATTTTCATCAATATCAAAATCTATATGAGAGTTAAAATTATAATTAACATTTGATGGTATTAAATGTTTTCTGTTCCTCGTGAGAACCTTGTTAGATGCAGTTCTTATTTTGTATGATCTTGGGTTTTTCCCATAAGCAATGACTTTTCCTGGCTCCCATGTTTTCTTTAGGAAGTTTTTAACAAGTACCTTCTCATTTAACTTCAATTGCCTGAGTGATTTTGCTGTTTTATTATAATAAAACTTTTGTTTTATTTGTCGCTGCTTTAAGCCATCACTAATATCTTTAAAGATTTCTGGATTTAATAGCTTATTACAGATGGGAAGCTTAGTTCTTAACCTGCGATTGAACATCATTTGGGCTGGGGATAACCCTATGCCTGCTATTGGAGTGTTTCGGTATTCTAACAATGCCACAAGAGGACTTTTACTATCTTCATAGGCCCTTTTGAATAAGGCTTTAGCAATCCCAACCCCTTTTTCTGACATACCATTGCTTTGTGAGTGATATGGGCTGCTGAATGAAATTGTTATGTCCCACTCTTTACAGAATTTCTTAAATTCCCAGCAGTTGAAAGGGCTATTATCACACACAATTGCTTCAGGAATACCAAACCTGGTCAATACTCTTTCCAGTACTTTAAGAATGTAACATATGTTTTGTATTCATGATTGGCAACGCTTGCTTACTTGCCATGCTCGTTATTGTAACATGCACGTGTAGTGCGATTCAATTCTTACCATTTTAATAAAAGTTGTTAAGTTTGAAAATTTGCTGTTGTGCATTACTGATATCTAGATACTGATATAAAAATATGAAACAAGACATGGTGTCAGGTGGAAACGCTCGCAGTAGACCTCTTTGAGCATTGGAACTTTTGTGTTAAAACAACAGATATGATGGAGACTAGTCGACCCGTGCGGAACTCCGCACTGTGCTTCAAATCGTTTCATAAGGCATTTCGCTCTTTAGGAATTTCAAAGGAAGAACATTATGACGAAGAACCGAAAAAAAAGTAAGCGCAGAAGAGCAGGCATGTAATTTAAAGACATCAGTAACAAAACCTCGTTAAATACAACGTTGTGATAATTTGATCATAGCTCCCCTTTTAATCGTACATATTTTCAATGCAAACATAAATGTCATTAAAAGTGTGGCTGAGTGGTGACTCGTGAAAAAGCAATAATTCTGCTTGTGAAAAAACAGGTTGTGGCAAATACAGTCCTGCACATGTCAGCATCTGACGGGAAAAAAAGAAACATTAAAGAGATATTTATTGGCACGTATTCGAATTGGCGCCATTCTAACTAACCGCCCGACACCCCAACAAACCTAGCAATTGCGCCTTCCTTTTCGAAAGCTATTCATTGAAGGAATGCGTAGTAAAAAACAACAAAAAAGCTTTTTGCAAAAAAAAAAAAAATAATAATAATAATAAGAGTATGCATCTGTGTTTTGTCATTAACCAGCATGATACAATTTAAAATTATTCACAAAGCATGGAATTTGATTAAAGAATGACGAAGATCTCACGTAGCGATTGAAACAAACATTCTAGAGAAGTAATAAATGTGATTGAAAATAAGTGTTTTTATCTTTGAATATTGAACTATTTCACATAGAAGGTTGCTTTAACCGTTACTGCTTAAATGCCCTCACATGTTTCTCTTTAAATCGAACACTTAAAATTCAAAACCAAAAACAGTTGAACTGAGTCCGTTCTTAAGTGTAATTTTTCGAGCGTCGACAAAATGTATTTTTTTTTTCAGCAGAAAGCAGAGGAGTAGAAAATAATTTCTTGCTAATGAAGTTGATAATACTTTTAATGCTTTATATCGTATTCGCGCGAATAAAAAATTAAAGGTTTACTGAGTGAAACTCGTAGTTTTAATCGGGCGTAGTATTTTTTCATTTGTACAAAAGGTCGAACAATGCTATTAGAAACATCTACATTTTAGCATACAATAAAAATGTTTTTCTGCACAAAAAGGATTTCTTTAGGTAAATCTAATACTTTTTTATGCTTACATTATGTTGAGTGGTCTGGATGTAGTCAAAGAACACAGTTCGATTAACAATCAACTTATCCGAATGATAACTGTAGCCTGCATAAAGGAGTCGAAACACCAAGTAGCATTCCCACTGCATTTATTTTATTAGGTGTGTAATGTTATGAGCACATGTAATGCGTAATACTAATATAAATTTGATATTATGTCGGACAGCCCAAGCTTGCCCGAAGTTCAGATAGTTTATAGCCGAACGCTCTACCGAAAAAAAACTTATCAATTAAACCGAACAACTAAGTCCAGTGCTGTTAAGCTTTTTTAAAATATAAACACACATACAGGCTTTTTTTTTTTTGCCGAAAGCGACGTAAAAAATGGAAAACTGCATTAGAACTTTGCTTTAAAAAATGCATAAGAACTACAGGCAGCATCAAGGCTTTGAAACAGCAAGAGGCGATTTCGAAAACTTGAATTTTCGACCGTAAGTCTTTTTTTCGTCATTGACCAGCCTGATAAGTTTTAAAATGAGAGGGGATTAATATATAAGATAAGATATTGAAGATAAATGTTTTTATTTTTGAAAATTTTTACAATTTGTTATTGCAGGCTGCTTAAACCGTTATAACTTAGATGGCAGCACGTGTTCATCATTTAACAGCACGGTTAAAATACAAAATAAATTGAACTATGCTTTCGAATGTAGTAAAAATGTGATAAGCTATTTGTTTTTTAGCAAAAAGAAGAAAAAATATATATTTTACCCTTCAAATTGAGGTAGTATTTTATTTATTTGTACAGAGAGTCAAAAACTCATTAGAAGAATATATATTTCAATATACGATTTATTATTTTTTTTTCTGAACAAAAAACAATTCTATTGTAGTCTGAAATCTTAAACCTGTTACTTATATTTTCGCTTACATTATGCTTTAATTTTCTTTCCAGAGCCAAAGCTTAAAAAAAAAAAAAAAAAAAAAAAAAAAACACGTGAAAATTCGAAGTAATTTAGCACAAAATCACTGAATGTTTTCATATCAGCAAGGAGCATTTCCTTCTCATTTATTCTATTCCCTCATAGTTGTTATTCATTTAATTCAGTGTTCATGTAATGCGCGATATTTCTCTAATTTTTTTGTTGCAGATTGTTCGGACGTGGGCCCGAACACGTAATCTTCTGGTTACGAAGAGAACGCTCTGCCGATCAAGCTACTCAGCTCTGTCGGTCATAGCGCAAATTAAAGTTATATAAGTTTGACCGAAAACCTTATTCTGGTTCTTTAAAACAGGTTTTTCGGCTAAAAGAAACAATTTTCAGACCTTGGGTCTATTTTTCGTCAGTAGCCAGCACCATAAGCTATAAAATAAGCCGTAAATCAAAGAAATCGATCAAGAATTGAGGGAAATTTGGCGTAGAAACCAAAAACAGGCTACAGAAATAATATATAAGGATGTTCAAACCGCCAGCTCCGATAAGCTTCTCAACGGGTAATATGCCAGAAACATGGAAGATGTGATATCAAAAGTTTGAGAACTTTATGTTGGCGACGGGAAAAAGTGGGAAAAGCGACAAGACAAAAATCGCCATACTCCTCAGTTTGCTAGGCGACGAAGGAGTCTCCGTCTTCAATACATTTAAGTTTGATGATACAGCCAGTAAAGATAAGTACGACGACGTCGTATGTAAATTCACCGGTTATTGTGCACCGCGCAGAAATGTGGTATTCGAGCGATTTAAGTTCTTTTCTTGCTCGCAACAAGAAGGACAGTCAATCGACTCATACGTCACCCAGTTGCGGACGTATGCAGCAACTTGCGAATTCACTGACCAGGAAGAGTCTCTTATTCGCGACAGAGTCGTCTTGGGTATTCGCGAGAAATCCCTCCAAGAGAGACTTCTTCGGGAACCGGCCATGACTTTGAAGAAGGCTACCGATTTCATCCGGGCAGTGGAAGTCAGCAAGGAGCAGTACAAAACGATCAGCGACTCTGACGGCTTCAAAGCAGAAGTGGATGTGCTGAAGGCGAAGCCTATAAAGAGCACTGCCTCTGCAAAATCACACCAAGAGTTCGACTGTGGCAGATGCGGGAGAACGCACAAGAAAAGAGAGTGCCCTGCGTTCAACAAGCTGTGTAACGTGTGCAAACAGAAGAATCATTTCGCAAAAATGTGCAAATCAGGTAACGATAAAGGAAAAAAAAATCCTGAAAGAAATAAATCGGGTCCTCGTCACGTGAACGAGATACAATCTAACGGTGAGCTCGATATATCTAGTCTCTACATTGACGTTGTAAGTGCAGGCTCAGGGCCTAGAGAGAAATCTTGGTCAAAAGATGTGACCATTAATGGTCAAGTAATTTCCTTCAAATTAGACACAGGTGCAGAGGCAAATATTTTACCTCTGTCTGTTTACAAAAGTAGGAAACTCGATAAATTATGCGAATTAATCAGTACAGATGTTCTGTTAACATCATATGGTAACCACAAGTTGAAACCTGAAGGTTACGTTAATTTATCTTGCTCTGTAAATAATAATGTAAATACTGTATTGTTAAAATTTATAGTTGTAAATGTTGATTCAAAGCCAATATTAGGCTTACAGGCATGTGAAATGTTAGAATTAATTCAAAGAATTGATCAGGTAGAAATCCTTAACAAGGATGAAATTTTGATCAAATATGGTGATGTTTTTCAGGGACTTGGTACTTTCCCTGGTAGGCCCCACCATATTGAGGTTAATGAAAATGTTACTCCGGTAATAAATCCTCCTAGAAGTATCCCTCAGACACTTTTAGCAAATCTAAAAGAAACATTTTCTGAGTTGGAAAATAAGGGAGTGATAGAGCATGTAAATAAACCTACAGATTGGGTGAGCAATTTAGTAGTGGTTGAAAAGACAAATGGGAAATTGAGGATATGCTTAGATCCAAGGGATCTGAATAAAGCCATAAAAAGGGAACATCATATTATTCCATCTAGTGATGAAATAGTTAGTCAATTAGAGGGAAAGAAATATTTTTCTGTGCTAGATCTTAAAGAGGGTTTTTGGCAAATCCCATTGGATAGCAAAAGCTCGGATCTATGCAAATTTAACTCTCCTTTTGGACGGTTTAAATTTAAAAGACTTCCTTTTGGTATTGCTTCGGCTCCAGAAGTCTTCCAAAAACAAAATCAAAAACTCTTTGGTGATATAAAAGGTGTTCAAATCTACTTTGATGATATAATAATTGCTGGAACTGACAAACAAGATCATGACAGCACATTAATTAAAGTATTAGAGAGAGCCAAATCTCATAACGTTAAATTTAATCCTGAAAAATTTCAATTCCGAGTTGATGAGGCCAAATATATGGGGTTAATAATTTCGGAAAAAGGGGTAAAGCCTGATGAATCGCATTGAGAGCCATCAATGAATTAGAAAAGCCTACCTGTAAAAAAGATATAAGGAGACTTTTGGGCATGGTAAATTTTTTATCAAAATTTATCCCTAATGTGTCAAGGATTACTGCACCCTTGAGGGAACTGTTGAAGGAAAAATCTGAGTTCCAATGGTCATTTGAACAGGAAGAGGCATTTAATTCTATTAAAAAACTAATCAGTACCGCCCTAGTCTTAAGAGTATTTAGTAGCTCTTAAGAAATCACAATTTAGTGTGATAGCTCGAAGGATGGGCTAGGAGTATGTTTGCTGCAAGAAGGGCAGCCAGTATCCTTTGCCTCTAGAAGTCTAACCGAATGTGAGAAAAACTACGCCCAGATAGAGAAAGAGCTCTTAGCAATAGTTTTTGCTTGTGAGAAATATCATAACTTTATTTACGGGCATAAGGTTCAAATACAATGTGATCACAAACCATTAACCTCATTCATAAGAAAACCTCTTAATAAAATCACCACTCGCTTACAAAAAATGGTTTTAAAATTACTAAAATACAACTTAGTTATCAATTGCTTGCCAGGAAAAGACATGGTTTTGGCAGATGCACTGTCTAGAGCATTTATTAAAGATCAGGTACTTGATGATCCTGACATGTTGCATACTATACACTCTGTTTCTAAATGCTTACCAATGAGTGACAGTAGAAAAGAACAGTTTAAAAAAGCATTGGAGGGGGATGATGAACTAAAAGTTATCATTAGTTTTTGTAAACAGGGGTGGCCCAACAAAACGAAAATTCCCTTCAATTTAAGGAAATACGACAAATTAAAAATATGAAACAAGACAGATTCATCCCTGAAGCTTGTCTTATTTTAAATTAAATTAAATAAATACTCTTTGCATTTTTTGGGGTTACGCTGGGCCTGATTACCGCACAGGCATCCTAGGTCTGAGCCTGGGGCCCCTCTTCCTTAGGGGTCCATTTTTTAAAAAAAACTTATGCATCGCAATGAAAAATCATGTATTTTTGTGAAAATAATCAAATTCCTCTTTTGGATAAATGTTAAACATTATTTCGCTTTGACTGAAAGTGATGAATACAAGGGCGCCTTCAAAGCATTGTGAGCCTTGGGCCTCACGTTTAGTTAGTCGGGCCCTGGGATTACGTCTAACATTTTTGAGACATTTAATGTGAGTTAATATCAAGAACGGTTTAAACATTACTCTTCTAGGAAGTAATCCTTGCTGTTTATAAATTATATTGTCTTTTACTGCATATTTAAAAGAGGTATTTAATAGCACAATCCCCAAGATTTTGAAATTAATCATTTTATTTCACAATATCGGTATGAGTGCAATACATATTTTCTCTTTGGATATTATTTCGTTTTAGGCACGTCACTTGACTTGGTGAGTTTTCTCTCTACCTTGGCGAAAACTGAAAAGAAAATTACACTTACATCATCGTCCGCGAAAATTAAAAAGTAAAACTTGCATCGTCATTCCCATGTTATGATTGCTCCTTTTTCTAATTTTAAAAATTTGCACACTTTCAATTTCTATTTATGACTCGGTTAACTTATTCAGCTGATTATGTCACATAATGATGGAGAACTTAAATTGATTTGACGAAATATTTTAACGAGATTTCTGATGTTAGTTTAAAAGCTCGTTTTTTATTTGGCGAATTATTTTACTTCGTTTTGATTAAAAATCCAAGAAAAAGACAAAATAGCATATTGTTTTGACAAATAAATAAATTAGATCATCGAAAAGCATTCAAAGTTTTATTACATAATCCTCCCATTAAATGAAGCGAGACACGAAACGACGTTAAAAGTAACGACATTTCAGTAAAATGTAGAATAATCCGTTAAACAAACCATGTTTGACAATAAAAAAAGCTTCATTTTATTGAAACCAAAAAACCAAATACGGGGGCAATAAATAAAATGAAAAATAATCGCCAAGATTTGAAATGCATCGTGACGCACGTGTACATATGTAATCCTTTGGCGTCACAAAATTTGACAGCATTATATTTCTTGCCATTTAATACTCACATTAAAAATCATGGGGGAATTATCTCCTCGCGGAACATGTGAAATTGGCGAAAACTTTTTCTATTGCTAAAATTGCTGCCGCCAATGTTTGTGCTTCTGATACTTTGATGAACTTTTACTGTTTTTTTTTTAATTGATACATTTATTTGGCAAATCATTTTGCACTTTAATTGATCTTTGTCTGGATTACAGAAACGTTGTTGCTTCCTAATAATGTTTAGTTTTGATTTGGCGGATTAATTTTGGAATTTAATTTTCCAATAAATATTTTTTTTTCCATTTTAATGTCATTTTTATGCTACTTAATAGCTTTTTTTTTAAAAAAAAATTTGATCTTTAACAAATAATTTAAAAGTTTATGGAACTTTTCATGTTTTTTTGGGGCATAATTAATTTATGAGGCGAAGTTTCTCCCCTTTAAATTTCCTCACAAAGCGTAAAAATTTGAATACCGTTTATCTTTTTAACAGGTGTGTTTTTATTTTTTTTAACTGTTATTATTATTTTTATTTATTTATTTTGTCTACAAGCAAAAGTTTTGTTCTAAAAAAAGTTAGAATGAATTTTTATTATTATTTTTTAAAGTCTGGAATGTAGGTTTACGAAAATCTTAAAATGAAAAGCTGCCATCTTTTCCTTTTTGAATTTTTTATTGGCATGTTTTTCCTGGTGAACTAATTCACTATTATTTCAATGTACTTTTAAATGATTTAAATTTCTTGTTCTTTAACATACAACGTATTCCTTAGTGATATAAATTGTAATGTATAATGATCGATACTAACGATCAGTTTCATGGCAAAATTTTTATTTGATATTGTTTTCTACATAATTTTCTTTAAAATAATTGTATCTCTATGCATTTTTTATGCATTTTATTAGTTCTTATTGTGAAAAAAATCAAGATATCAAATTGAGCTATTCACCATTTTCAGAATATGTCTTAAAAATAACTAAATTTGAATTAAACTTTAAAGTAATAGTCCAGTCAATAGATACATTTTCCCTTGCAAAAAATGGGGTCAAAGATTTTGTTTTTTTAATTTGTACATATTGGTACCGACATGGAAAAACCAAGTTATCCAACACGAAAGACCCCGGGAGAACTTTTGGGGGCCGAAAAACCACAAAAATTTATGACTTTTTTTGTTTTTTCCAAAATATCTCCGAAATGGTTCAACTTAGAAAAAAGTTTTAAATATAAAGTTTAAAGACCATAAAATTTCCTACAACTTTTGTATCTACAACTTTTTTGTAGCACAAATAACAAGCTTGCTATAGCTCTTTGAAAATAGGCAGTTTTCCTCCACTCCGAAAAAAAAAAAGCTTTCACACTGAAAGCAAGGCGTCATAACTATTAGAACTTCAATAGAAACTTTAGTTTCAGAGAGTTTATCAACAGTTAGAGTAGTTTGAGTTTCTTGCTCACCTCCCCCCCCCCCCCCGCTGGACACAGTAGCAATTCTGGCTGACAGATTAGTTCCCACTAGACTTCAAAAACAAACGATGTATTATGAAACTGAAATACATATATACGCATTCATTTAAAGCACATACGACGATGCAATAATAATTTAAAAAAAAACCTTCCCCACTGCTCACGAACTAACTTTTCTGATCTGACAGAGGTAGTCTTCATCAGACTCCAATAATAGATGATATATTGTTATTTGTAACTGGATTACACAATATATACATTCATTTGAGGGATATAATTCGTACATTCTAGTCTAATTATTGCAAACAAAGATGCGATTTTTAAATATTAATGTGAAGGAATGAATATTAGGCAGCTAATAAGCAAACAATCAACACAGTCATGCATCCTATGCTCTGATACAATAATAATAATAAACCCTCCCCCACCGCTCACGAACTAATATTTCTAGTCTGACAGAGGTAGTCTTCAGTCAGACTCCTATAACATATGATTTATATTGCAGTTTGTAATTGAATTACAAAATCTTCTTATTCATTTAAAGCACATAATTCGTACCATCTATTCTATTACAAGTGAAAATGCAATATTCGAATATAAATGTGAATGAATAAATATTAGGGTGATAATAAGCAAACAATAGACATAAAAATGAATAAATAAAGGTACAATAGTAATACGTAATGAACACTTTGAAAAAATTCTGCAGAAACTGACTTTTTGAGGCATGAAAAACCCAAAAGAAATACCTTACAAAATGAAAATCCAACTGTAGAAGATTAATACATACATCTAAATTACAGAGATTCATTCGACCTTAAAGCAAATAGAGAAATAACAACAAAATACGCTGTTTATCTTCTTCCAAGCCGTTTTGAAGGTCCAGGTTCTCCCAGTTCAGAATCTGTAGGGGGTAGAAAGAAGCTGTGGTCCTTTAATTGTTCATCTCCTTGTTGCGGTAATTCCAAAAGCTCCTGGAACAAATTATCTTCTTCAGCAGTCTCATCCAAAGATGAAATTTCTGCAACATTTTCACAATTTGTGCCACTGCATTGTTTGCACGTGCTGGAGCATTTTAAACCTGCCTTGTGACAAGAACAGGCTCCAGTACAATTTTTCTTGCAAGTACAAGGTACAATCTTCAAAAGATTCTGAGTAACTGAATCTCTTTTCGTGTCAACATGCATTAGACCTTGCGTCCTGCGTTCTCAACCCCATTTCTCTGGATCAATTATGTTGCCCAACCAACTTTGAATTTGGTGGTCGAACCGATATGAGTGATAACGTCCAGCATGCCCCCCCCCCTCCCCGCACGTTGGAGGTAGCCCTGCAAGATTTATCTTAGCCCTGTATACTAGTTTTATAAAAAGATTAAATTGCAAAGTATCCAAAGATAGGTTCAAATACTTTACGTCACCTGTGTATAATATTTGCAAAATGTTTTCTCCAGCTGCAGCTAAGGAAGGCATCATGATGACAGATTGGGTCCATAAATACTTCAATAGCTTCCTTAATTTCAGGAGGTTTTTTTTTTTTTGGACTATTTTGGGCAACTTAATTTTGCCTTGGCCAAAAATTGCCGATGTCGTATCACACCCACTAAACGCATGGATGAAAAGAATATTGCTGGGGTCAAACTTAAAAGATTTAGTGGGGAAAAAAACAAATCACAAGCATTCCCTCTTCCAGGTTTTAAAAAGAACAAGTTGCTGAAAGGCTGTCCTAAAGCTGTCATCAGTCCTCTCGCTCACTATAACAACCTTTTCAATTTCTTTTGCCTTTGAAAGAGCAGTAAGTGAGTGAGTCGGCATCATCTTGAGTCTGGCTGACTTCAATGCCACACTCTTCGAAATATGTCTCAAGAAGTAGAATAAGACAATTCTTTTTGTTATAATTTGCCAGAAATCTTTCTTAAGGAATTTAATTAACATGCTAGGTTCAACCATTACTTCAAGGGAAGAGATTGATTGCTCATTGATATAGCATTTGTGACAGGCAGTGTGAATTGTCACTTCTTTTAAGAACTTCAAAAAACGCTGATGATCTTCATTTTGCAGTTTTGCGCTGCATCTTTGAAGATTTTCTGTTCCCTTCTCCTTCACAATATTTATTTCGCATTCATGCAAACTGATTTCGCAAACAATAATGATAATAATAAAAAAAAACACCTTGGTCAGGCGTAATCATTTCTAGGAAAAAAATTGTAATTCAGAACACACAAATTGATAAAACATACTCTAGCTCAAACCCTGAAGTGACCAACATGAGTAGCTATTGAGTCGATTCATCTCATTTGGAGAAAAAAAGGGGGGGGGGAGGATGGAATGGGGGTGTATTGTTTAAATTAAAGGGAACGGAGGCATTTACCCTCAGCTGTGAAAGACAAATGATTTCCAAGGTCAGACTGCCGGCGTTTCTCCTTTTTTCCTCCGTTATCCGATGCGCTTTCACGCACTTCGCTGAAGGGGTTCAGAAAAAGTGTGACTTTCAAGAAGCTGTAACTCGCTTGCTTTTCATGCTACAAAAATGTTGTAATGACAAAAATTGAAGGAAATTTAATCCTCTTTAACATTTGCATTGGAATTTTTTTTGGAATTTGAACCATTTTTGACATATTTTGAAAATACCACAAAAAGTCACAAATTTTTGGGGGTTTTCGGCCCCCAAAAGTTCTCCCGAGGTCTTTCGTGTTGGATAACTTGGTTTTTTCATATTGGCACTAGTACACACAAATTTAAAAAATAAAATCTTCGACCCCATTTTTTGTAAGGCAAGCCCGTTTTTTTCTACCTATTGACTGGACTATAAGAAAAAAATTACTAAAAGCTTTTTGAATGTTTCCATAAACATATTTATCAACTAAATAAAATATCTGGCGTTGCCTGGTCAGTAATATTTATGAGAAAAAATCACTACTTTCATTTGTTTTCTGTTTTAACTGATAAATATATTTATCAGTTGTGCTTGATGAAGCATATGTAATTACTTTTGCATAATAAACTAAAAAAATATTTTTTCTTGATACAAATTATTGAGCACAGTTCATATGTTTAATAGACAGTATGGTTTTGTCCATAAGATGCAATGTTTAATTTTATAATACAACGCATAATTTCATTCAGAACCAAATTTCCAATAAGTGTTTTTTATCAACTGGAAGCAGAAATCACGCCGCCTCCCCAAAAAAAAAAGTTTTTCCAAAACATTTTATTCACATACGTTTTCAAACAGAAACTTCTTTTTAAGCTCGTTTGAACCCAGAGACTCTCATGGCACTTGGCTAAGAACAATATTCTATGCTCTGACCAATACGGTTTTACACCAAATAAATCTGCTGAAGGTGCCCTCTCTCGCTTATGCGAGATTGTTGCATACGGCAAAAGAAAAAACCTTTTTACTGTCTTGGTATTTATGGATATCAAGGGACCATTTGATAACGCGTGGTGGCCTGCTGTTATTGATCTACTTAAAAAAGCTCGAGTTCCTGCAAAATATCTTATATCTTTACAAAAATTTCTTACACAATCGATTTGCTGAGCTTACTTTTGGGGATGTCAAGAAAGTGTGCCAATTGGAGAAAAGCTGTCCTCAAGGTTCAGTATCTGGTCCCAGTTTGTGGAATCTAGTTAAAACCGTTTACCCGCCAATGTTCCAAAAATGGAACATCATATTTAACTGAAAATTTCCCCAAGAAATAACGTTAAAATAAACTAGTTTTTTTTAACACAGTTTAGTCTTATTTCATAGTATTTTTTGATTTCCTGCTTGATTGTTTATATATTTTCAATTATTTGTTGCGATTTTTCAAAGATGAGTATTTTTTTAGCTTTTTGCAACTTTTTCTTATAAAATTTACCAAAAATTGGCTTTTTCAGAAAATGTGATGATATTTATTATAGTTGTGAAAAATATTTCAATGTATGATTTTAAAATGCTTGTAGAAATGTTTAATGATATTTCCAAAAGGTGTACCCCTTCAAAATAGCATGTTCCAATTTTGGAACATTGGCGCTTTTAGGGAGTCAAATTTCCAAGAAGTAAATCGTTCGACTTCAAAGGGGAAATTTCATTTTTTTTTAATATATGTTTCTTTTTTCTTCTCATTTTGAAAGTATTCTGATGTAGATGTTGGCAAAACCAAGTAAGTTTATATTTTGAAAGGATATGACGCTTCGTTAGCAAAGAAAATAATAACAGTCTACTGTTTGACGGACTATATGGCTCCGAATCCACACCTGCTCGGACAGCTGCATTGTCACGCGATAATAAAAAATAATATTGGTGAGCGTTTTATTCTTCATATTTTGAATGCAGTTCAATAATTCGCTAGCTTTGTTTTCGAGCGAAACAAAATTCTGTTTGACGTATACCAACTGTTCATGTTAAAAAATGTCGACAAGATTTCTTACTGTAGAACAAGCTGTGGCTTATTTAGAGACGTCAGATTCGGATTTGTCAGATGTAGATGTATGCCAATGACTGCCCCCTGATGAACCAGGCAATATCACTGAAGAAGAAGACATTCTAGAAGACGAATTACAACCTATTACACCAATTGATGTATGTGGACAGGTGGACATTTTTTCCGCCAACTTTCGTGAAAATTTAACAAAAAATCGGAGGAAGAACAAAGTCTGAAATCATTAGATAATAAAAGTAAAAAGCGAATGAAAACAGAAAAAAAGAAAAAGTTGGAATTATCAGGAAATAAAAGTAGAAAAAGAATGAAATGGATTTAACTTGGGAGAAGAAAGCTAATTTTCAGAAACTGATTTCGTCAGAAAGTATTGAACCGCTTCGACACGCATTTCCGAATATAGTGGGTTTATCTCCAATTGATTTATTTTTTAAAATTTTACCTTTGCAGTATGTTGAACACTTAGCAAATATGACAAACTCTTATGCATTGCAAAAAGGGGAATCAATAGATGTTGACAGAGATGAAATCCTACAATTTTTTGGTTTGCTGCTATTGAGTGGGTACCATTCCGTTCCTTCTGAAGATATGTATTGGAGCAGTGCAGAAGATACACTGTGCCAATTGTACCAACAGTTATGTCTCGAAATCGTTTTCGAAAAATAAAAAACAAATAAAACAAATCTGAAAACAGCGATTCGAATTTTAACTGCGACCCTAACTGAAAACCAATATCCGGAGCATCTTACAAAGCATTTCATTTGCAGTCTTGTGGAGGACTAGCGATAGTCAATTGTCAGTTCCTTAATTTTTCTGTTCCATGAATTTGATGATTGCCCGTTCTTTCTTTTGATTTTGGTTTCTCTTGTGGTTTAAATGTTGTTCTGTTTTCTTTATATAAATCTTGTAGCTTAAATATTGTTCTATTTTCTTTAGATAAAACTTGTATTTTTCGTTTTAAAAGGTTCAATGTTTGTATTTCATGTCATGCTGATATTCTAGACTTTCAATAACCCACTTGCTTGTTTTGTGAGATGTCGGGGACTAGTGCTGCTTTTTTAGGCAAATTTCGCCAGCAGCACTCACGAAACATCTCATGATTTTTCCCTACCCTTGGGGAGTACCCCTGATGAGGCCCCAGGGTATTTTGGGATTTTTTCATTTTTTCCTTCTTTTAAAAGATTTTTTCGTTCTTGTTCAATCCTTCTATTGCTATCAAATGTGTTGTCTACCAGTATCATAGAGCAGCCTGTGGCGCCTATTGAACTGAGTAGTGAAGTTCATTTTTAGTGAAGTTCATTTTGGTTGACTTGTCCAGATTATAAATACAATATATGATAGTGTTTCTCTCTCTCTCTCTATATATATATATGTATACACAAAAAATTAAAACACAACAAAAATGTATTGGAACATTTAGAGTACTTGAACTGTAAAACATAAAAGCATAAATATACAGCAATTAGAAATGCGCCCTGTAAAAAAAGCTACGAGAATTATTAAAGTTGAGATCAGCCCTGATATCATTTAAGACATAAAAATATCACCACGCAAAAGGATAAATTTCATTAAAACATCAAAGGAATAAGGATCATTGAGAGAGGATGTAGTTTCTCCAATGCATTAAATTTGCTCCCAATTTTCACCTCCGACTATAAGAAAGTATTTTATTACTGTAAATTGATTATGCTTTTTGCCGTTCAAAGTTCCGTAAGTAATGTTGAAATTTTTCGAATTTTTGATTTTTAAACCAAAAAATTTTTAATTTATTAGTTGCAAGTAAAATCAGATGCATTTTATGTTCATACACGAAAGTAATCCTAAACATTCTGCTTTAACGCTCGAGCCCTAATATACAGGGTGGTTTTAAAATAACGTGAGCTGTTTAGAACTCTCTAGCAAGTGAAGTATTGGACGAAACATTGCCAAATTTCATGGGCGTACACAGTAGACCATGCGACTTCGATTTCTAAATTAAAAAAAAAAAAAAAAGTACAAAAAATCGTCACCAGGGGAAATTTTTGCGTTGAAAAGATGTTGCTGGATTATTGAAGGATTAAATGCTAACTGCCAAAATATGCATCAAATTTATTCCCAAAATATGATTTTTTTTAACAAATGAGGTTCAATATGACCAACATCGAGGTACTTTCCATGTGCTGCATACAATGCACAATATTTTCTACACATCCGCGGGGGGGGGGGGGGGATTGATTTCCCCTACCTACAATGTTATTCGAGTTTTCAAAATTGAGACATCGGGAACATGTAGAAACACAACACCATTGAGAAATCCCCATGGCGGAACGTCACAAGGTGAAAGAAAGGGTGACCACGGTGGCCATGCCATAAGAAATGCATGATTATTAAATCTGCTATCAAAGAAATGTTTTCACCATATACTCAGTACCTAAAGCTCAACGTGGGTGGTGCACCATCATATATGAATATAATTCAAGAAGAAATCCTTGCTTCTGCGCCAAAACTTCCTCCTGACGACTTTTGGTATTATTCTTCTCTTGTTACGAGTTGAAATTTCTTGTTGGTTTTATTGAACCTTATATGAAAGCAACAAACATTTGTAGTTAAAAACGTGATGTGTGCTGAACTTTTTAGCATTTAATTCTTCAGTATTCGCAATTAATGCACTTTTGCAGCGCCTTTGGTGGTGAACTTTGGTACTATTTTTTATTGCAGACATCGAAATCGCATGGTCTGCTATGTGACACCCATGAGATTTAGCAATGTTTCGTCCAATACTTCATTTGCTAGAGGGCTTTGAGCACATAACGTTATTTTATAACCACGCAATCTCTTAACCCTTTTAGAACCATAAGCTCTAAAGTAAAACAGTGCTTTGCAGTGTTTTCAATTATATAGAGGAGAGTGAGGATACTTGATCCCTCAGCAGACTTGTCTCAAATCTCGAAGTGGCAATAATACGCATTTTTAATAATGACGACATTACCGAGGAGCCAACTTAATTTCACATCCTCAAATGTCAGATGATCCTTTTTTCACATACTTCTGAAGTCATTTATCATTGGCAGTTCTTAGAAGTAAGGTTAGCTTTTGTACTGCGGTCGCTTAGCTTTCTTGAAAAAGCTAAGAAATGAATGTATTATTTTTACAATGTGGAAGAGTTGAAACAATGTTACAAGTTCAAGAAGCACTCATTTTGCGGCTTCTTTTGCTGTAATTTGAAACATGTTTGAAAATTCTAAAGTGTAAAGTCATCTTAATTGACGACAAAAAAAATTAGGTCCATAGTAATTCTGCATTAAAATTGACGTTTACATTTTTCATTTTTTTTAAATGAATGGATTTCCTGGGGGAAAAAAATAAAATCATGAAATGAAAACTAAATATAATTTTACTGGAAACTTCAATTTTATTACTCAACGAAGTTATTTTTTTTTGGGAAGCTTTTCTCCAGGAAAAAAATTATTCTCTTAAAAGAAAAACACTAGCAAAAGCGATCAAACACTTGAAATACTAAAGGAAAAGGATATTTAAAGAGTTTGTTGGTTTAATTTATCGAATACTTTAAAAGGTTTGTTCTGTTCTTTTGTCCTTAAAATGTGTAAAACGGAAAACATGCTTTGCAAATTGAGACTTTCCGCTCTTTTATGTTCTTTTCCCTCATTTTTAGATAAAAGCTCAACAATTATTTATTATTTCGTTTCAGAATTAACATAACCATGCTTGCGTAGACAAAATGCATTAATATTCTTCTATTAAAAAGAAAAAAAAACGCTAACATTAATGATAAAAAAAAAGGTCATTTCGTAAATTTTTTATTAGAACCATTTAAAAAACTTTGAAAAATACAGTTGCAAAACAAATATTTAACCTTCGATAAGATACTTAATTAGTAACTATTTTCAAAATTATTTCCGCATGTGTTTATGCAAAACGCAATTTATCGTACTTATTTTATACGGATTTCGTTAATAAATGTACGAAAGCGAACCATATATAATGAGGTTATTTTCTGTAAAAAAAGTAGATGTTATAGAATATATAAGAGAAACATTTATGATTCATAAAAGTTTGGCTCGAGGTAAAGTAAGACAGATTTGCCAAAACTAAGCTGATGTCACGAATTAAATAATGTATTGGGGAAGGTTCCCGTCAATGGATCATATAACTGTTTTTAATTTTTCGTTGGTAGTTTTTCTAACTCAAATGTCAGAGGAATATACTGACTAATTATTTCTATTGACCATAAAAATAATTACTCAGTATATTCCTCTTTGAATAATACTATTTACTTTTATTATAATTATATTCAATAAAGAATAAAAATTGAAAAGGAATATTTTAGCTTGTGGTACATTTATGGCAACTGGTTGCTATTGATGGTCTATCGAGTTTCCATTGATGGCCCACATTCTCAAGTAAGAAAACCTATGCGTAAATTCAAATATTTATCAAAAAGGATAAAACAGGTTTTTTAATCGTTTTTAAATTTTTTTTTTTAGTATAAGTGAACATGACTGCTGTGCGATACTCACAGCAGTCATACAATACACAATTGTTGTCCTCACATCTCTTTCACAACTTGATATTTCCCAACTTGTGACTTACCTTTCTTATCTAAAATCTTTTGGGGGAATCTTTTGAATTGTTGGATGTCTGGTTTCTTCAGATTGAAAAATTTTGTTCCGTCAAGGTTGTACATGTCAATATTGTATTACTGATTATTGAAAAACAATACTTCACCCAAATTTTAAAAATAGTAAAACTTATCAGAAATACAGCAGAACTATATCAAACTGAAATGGGCTACAGCTTCCTTACAAGATGAAGTGTATCTGCCTAGTCTCCACGTTGTTACTTTACAGGTTAACTGATATATGGCATACTTTTTTAATTTTTAGTATTTGAATTACAGGAAATTTTCCCTTTCTCCTACTGTATCTTGCGTTCCACAGTTACACACTCCCCTACTTTGTCAAAAGTAATTGCTTTATTGTGCGTTTCGTATTTCTTCGGTTCAACACTTAACTGTAAAGGAATAATATTGCACGCACAAAGGTTACATACATTTTGGGTAAAACGCGTTTAAAATTCAGATCCTAGGAAGGCTTTCACTGTATTTTGTTTGTAAACCACGCTGTAGAGCAGTTGTCCCAAAACAAAAGATAGGTTCTCCTACCATTTGCGCTGGTTTATCTTTAAATTTTTAATTTCGGCACGTACCTTTGCTTCTCACTGCCTCATATCACTATTCAAAAAGATGTCCAAGCACATTTCTACGTTTATTTCATGACATTAAATGCATACATTTTAAATATTTAAGTTTGCTACTATTATTTAAATACTATTTCTACATAATATAAATGTAGTTGTTATTTATATTTGAAAAAATCTGAAAGTAAAATCCGATATCATTTACCAGCTCATATTTTATTTCAGAAAAAACCTTCCGGACATGAATAAGAATGAATGTTCTTTCTCAAAGTATCTACTTTCAGCACTTTAGCTAGATTTTCAAATTTCAGTCCTTCCGGTACCGCATATAGAGGATTTTCCTCTAGAGTTATGTGAATAATCTGATTTAAATAAGTTTTCTTGCGGTTACTATATCTTGCATTTCATATTTGAGCATGTTATAGTAATAAATTTACCAAAATTTGAATTTCTAAGAGTGTAGCCGTTTGCAAAGATATTAAATGCTGTTAAACGTTTTATAGCATTACAAAGTGATGCTACTTTATTTAAATGTCTATTTTTCCCATTAGCTTTGAATTTTAAAATAGATAATCTTCTTATTTTTAGTAAAGAAAGTCAAATTCTTCAGTTTTAATGGAAAATCTGAAGTGGACTCAAAATTACTTCCTTTGGAGTCCATTAAATAACAAAGGATTTTAATAACTCAAACAAATGGGAGTATATACTTATGTACTTGAGTTAGAAGCAATACTTCTTACATGAATAGTTTTTCAGACTTTTTTTCACACATAAAAGTATGGTAAACAAAGGGAATTGGCTGCATATCCGTGGTATTTCATTTAGCTCATTGTAAATCTTAGCGATGCTTTTTCATTTTACACGTTCTCGATCTTCATCAAGAGGTTATCTCAGCATTTTTTGAAAGAAAATCCGCCTTTAAGTTTGGGATGTATATTGACTTTAAACTTACCCATAAAGGTGCTAATGCTGGTTTCTTTAGAACTGTCCAAAACTGAACGAAAAATTGCTCAAGTCAAAAAGATCTTTTCCCTACTTGTTCTTCATCAAGAATTTTGCTCCAGCAAAGTTTGTTTGAATCAAATCTGCCTTTCAGTTGATGATTTATTTTTGTCTGAAATTTAATTATTAGCGCTGTTAGCTGAACTCTATAGCTAAGTATTTTACAAACGTTCAAAGATGAAAATTTCTCAAATCAAAAAGATATTTTCGATACATGTTATTCGAAATGAGCTTCTCCCAAGAAATTTAGTTTGAAGCACATCCGCCTTTAATTTTGGGATTTATATTTACCTTAAATTTCCGCGTAGGCGCTACTATTAAGTTGTTATGAACTGTCCAAAATTGGACAAAGTATTGCTCAAATCAAAAACTGAAACATGGGAATGAGGTGTCCTCGCAGGGATCTTTCGAACAAATAAAGTTTGTTCGAATCGAACTATTCACTCAAAAGTTTTTTTTTTGGAGGGGGGGGGGTGGAGCAGACAGACATACCGATTGATAGGCAGAGCTTTCGACAGACTGACAGACACGCATTTACCCCATCTCACAACCCTACTTTTTAAAATTTAAACTTTTAACCTTAATTGGATTATTTAATTTAGTTTTGGCCTTTTTTTTCTGTTTTTGTCGATATATTTGGGAAGCATTAATCCTTCTTTCATGTTTTAAAAAAATACTTTGACTTTTACAGGAAAGTACACTAAAATAATACTCTCCGCCTACAACAGGCGAGATAGACTACATTCACACGCTATCAAGGCATTCCAACTCTTCAGTCCACTTTATTTTAGAGTCGCCATTTCGTAGAAACAAATAAACAAAAACAAAATATACAGTGGCTCCCAAAAGTCTTCGTACACCTGGGACTTTCAACGAAATAGTCCCCAATCCATTGGTTAGAATAAATATTTCGGAATAGGTATTTAATTATAAGATCTATGATCATTTTTTAACAAAACTACATGAAAAGTTTTTAAAAAATATTAAAATTTAATTTTTTAAAAATCAAAAACCAAAAAGTGCCGGAAATTTTATCTCACAAAAGTCTTCGTACACTTTATAAAATGTCTATAGATTATTGAATAATCCAACTTTTGATTAAGTTATTAATTAGTAGAATATCATCCAGTATTCATAATACCTTTTAAACGTCTGGGAATAGATTTCATTATTTTTCTTTCTTTTTTTTTGCGTAATTTCTGAGTAAGTGTTCAACCACACTTCGAATCTTACTGTTTCTAGCTCTATTTTCCTTTTAAAGCCCTATTTTCGTAATCTAGCCTCCAGATATCTCTAAATACGTTACATTAAGTTAAAATCTGGAGATTGAGGGGGTATTTTCTAAACTTTAGGACAATTTTCGAGGTACTAGACGCAAAAGTTGAAAACCTTATGCTTCTTATCGTTCTCTTGATAAAAAAATTAAGTTGATTCCAATAACCAAATTTTGGTTAAGAGTTCAAAATTAGTTTTTAAAATATTTAAAGGAACAGCATGATTCATTATTTCATCAAAAAATTACAAACTATCAAGTCCTGATGCTGATATGCACCCTCACACTAGAACACCTTCACCGTCCTGATTAACTGATCCAAATAAGTTCTTAAGATTAAGTTCCTAATTTTTTTTTCTACAAACAGTTATGCAACAATTTAACCAAAAATGTTGAATTAATTTTTATGTGTAAGTTAGACGTGATTCTAAAACGTTTTTAGCTTATTTATCATTGATTTTACGACGAAAAGCGTAAGCTTTCTGTTTTTCGCACGACCAAGAAAATTTCGGCGGGAAGAGGTCCCATTTAATCCAGCTAATCACAGAACTTGGTGAACAATTTTAGGTGAAAATTAAATATAAAATGTTTCATTTAACTCTGCAGAAACTTTTACAGCAATCAAATGTGTATTTTTCATAATTTTTTTAACTTTAGATCTCCTATCACGTTTTGTCAACTTTGCCGGTTGACCTTTTCTTACCTTGTTTTTGGTCCGATTCCTTTCTTTAAAGCATTTTATCAAGCACTTTACAATACAAACAAATAAATTAACTAACTCAGAGACATTTCAAACCAATTTACCTCTACTGTGGGGAAAAAATTCAAATTTTGAATGGTGTTTGCGGTTTTTTACGAATACCAGCCATTTTAGAGTAATAAGCACAATATTGTTACAAATCCTGTAAATAGTAATTATTGTAGTAACGTAACCTGTAAATAGTTTCCCGTAATGAATATAAAACCCCTTAACATATGGCTAAAGTATACAACCCCTATTCTTTTTTTCTTTTCATTGATAAAATTTGATAACGGTCTACGCATTTCGCGAAGAGGTAAGAATGTTGTGGAAAATTCTTTTCGGTGTATATAAGCCGTTAGCGATGGATAAACAGTTTAGTTTCGATTGAGGATTTCGAACTGAGAGTGTGTATTTGCTCTGTTTATAGCGAGGCATTTCGTTGTGTTGTTTTCGTATTTGGAAGTAAATACGTGTGTAAACGTTGAGTTTACGGTGTTGTGTGATAATTGCTTAATTGCTGATGAATAATTTAGCAGTTGTTGAAGATCTTTCCTGTACATAGTGTAAATAAATTTCCTGTGTTTTTATCAAGAACTGTGTCTTCATTTCAAGAAAGTGGAAGTCGCACCGAATCCGTTACAATTTGGCGCCCAACGTGGGACTTCTTCTGGACTTTCTTGGAGTAAGTGTGACGTTGGACATTTTTTTCATTAAGACTTTTTTAATTTGGACTTTGTTTTTATGGTGATTACTCGCGCAATGGATGAACAATTAAAACAACTTCTTGACACAATCACCTCTGTAAAAAGTGATCTGACTGCAAGTATGTTGGCAAATCAAGACCAGTTAAAAAGCGATTTAACGGTGCTGAAAAAGGACTTAACGTCTAACCAAGAAGAAATTAAAAACGACCTTATTTCGGTAAAGACTGTGATGGAAAATAAATTTAATGACATAGAGCATCGAGTTGATGCTATTGAAGAAAAATTTGATACCGTTGAAAGCCGATTCAATGCTGTAAAAAATAAATTTGAAGAAGAAGATAGAAGATTTCATCTACTTAAAGAAGAGATCTTTAAGGACGTGGAAAGGAGATTGGCGACCGCGGAAAGCAGCTCTGTACAGTTTGGCGCTCCCACATCGGTTGCTCGACCGTCCATTAAACTTGCCACATTTGATGGGAAAACTTCGTGGCAAGTTTACAAAACTCAATTCATGATAGTGGCGGAAGCGAACGGATGGGACTCTGCTACCAAGGCCTGTCATCTTGCAGCATCCCTGAGAGGTGACGCAGCGGACATTCTCCAGACCCTTTCGGACAGCCAGCGCCTGGATTTCGCCGCCCTCACATCTGCGTTGGAGCTTCGCTTCGGTGAGAAGTGCCAGAAAGATTTCAGCCAACTCCAGTTGAAGTCCCGTTTCCAGAAAACTGGGGAAACCCTGCAAGAGCTTGCGGCGGACATCGAGAGACTGTCTCATCTTGCTTTTTACGACTGCCCTGCGGATGTTCGAGACAACCTGGCACTCAACTACTACATCGAGGGGGTTCGAGATCCGGAAATCCAGAAAGCTCTACGGATGGCGGATGTCAAACACCTGAATTCTGCCGTTGCGTATGCGATGAGATACGAGGCCGCCCAAGAAGCAACCCGTGTGGATCGCCATCTAATCCGGACTCAGGAAGCTGATGAGTCTGATTCCAGGTCGTCCCACCTCGCTGAACTTGAGAGACAACTCGGTGACTTGACAAGACATCTGAGCAGCATAACAGCCCAAAAGAAACAAGAGCAGAAGTGCTGGAAATGCGGTAGTGAAGGACACCTGCGAAAGAGTTGTCCGGCTCGCCAAGCTACGCGAGGGAAGGAAATCACCACCACTAAAGCTCTGCAGATTTCCTCTTCTAGTAGTGGCAGTGATGGACTTTTCATTTACGCACATGTTAATGGGAACCCCTGCAGACTGATTGTTGACACTGGAGCCAATGTGACAATCATTAGGACAGATGTGGCTCGTGAATTTGGATTGAAACTGCTGTGGACATCGCCACGCGTAAGTCTCCAGACTGTGACAGGTGACAAAATTGAGATTGACGGTAAAGTGGACTTGGAAATAGTGTTTGGGAATGCCACCTACCATCATACGGCATTCGTCGCTAATATCACGGACCCCTTCATTCTCGGATTGGACTTTTTGAAGAAATATGACTTCACTCTCGACTTCAAGACTAATGAGCTGCACTCGATGAGAGAAGACATAGCCGTTTTCCCTGCAGAAAGTGATGTAAAATCCGCTCATCAAATAATAGCTCAAACAGATTTATCGATTCCCTCAAGGTCAGAATCATTAATACCTGGCTCCCTTGAAGAAAGCAATAGTTTTCGATTTGGACTCATTGAGTACCCTAACCTAAGCAATAGCCTAAAAGGAGTACTGGTAGCATCTACGCTTGTGGACCTTTCTAAGGATGTAATTCCTGTGAGAGTCGCCAACGTGAGTGAAAGGCCAAGGAATATCCGAAAAGGTGAAGTGTTGGCAACTTGTACTCCAGTAAACTGCATCATTAGAAGAATCAATTCCCCTGAGACTGTGTCTTCTGAGTCCTTGACGTCGAAGTTAATTGGGAGTGCGCCATTATCGAAAGATCAAAGAACTGCTGCGGAACAATTGGTGGACGACTTCAAGCATCTGTTTTCATCTACATCGGAGGATATTGGCCGTACGAATTTAACGCAGCATAGGATTTACACTGGAGAACACCCCCCTATTAAACAGCATCCAAGACGACTACCGTTCGCTAAGAAGGAAGAGGTTGAAATCCTCCTGAAAGAGATGAAGGAGAATGATGTAATCGAACCGTCATCCAGTCCTTGGGCCTCTCCCATCGTCTTGGTCCGAAAGAAAGATGGCTCCACCAGATTTTGTGTCGATTACCGACGGCTGAATGAAATCACCAAGAAAGACAGTTACCCTCTTCCACGGATAGACGACACCTTGGACACTCTTTCCGGACACAAGTGGTTTTCGACCCTGGACTTGAAGAGCGGCTACTGGCAGGTTGAGATACACCCTGATGACCGAGAAAAAACAGCGTTTACAACTGGACAAGGCTTATGGCAGTTTAAAGTGATGCCCTTCGGCCTCTGCAATGCACCAGCTACGTTCGAGCGTCTTATGGAGACAGTGTTAAGAGGACTCTCTTACGAATCCTGTCTGGTCTACTTAGACGATATCATCATCGTGGGACGCAGCTTCGAAGAACATCTGGCAAATCTTAGGAAGGTGCTGCAAAAGCTTAAGGAAGCCAATCTGAAGTTAAGCCCGTCCAAATGTAATTTGTTCCGCCGGGAAGTGAACTACCTTGGTCACATCACCTCTTCTGAGGGTGTACAAACCGATCCAGAGAAGGTATCTGCTGTCAAGAGTTGGAGTCGTCCCGAAAACATCCATCAGCTGCGAAGTTTCCTGGGGCTCTGCACCTACTACAGGAAGTTTGTAAAGGGTTTTTCCAACATTGCACGACCTTTGCATAAGCTGACGGAGATCAAGCTAAAGTTTGAATGGTCCAAAGAATGCGAAGATGCATTTCTACGACTGAAGGAGGCTTTAACATCAACGCCTATCCTCGCCTATCCTCAGCCTGAAAAATCCTTCATCCTGGACACTGATGCGAGCAACGAGGGCATCGGAGCTGTTTTATCCCAAGAAATTGACGGAAATGAACATGTCATCGCTTACTGGAGCAAATGCTTATCAAAGTCGGAGCGAAATTACTGCGTCACCAGAAAGGAGTTACTGGCCATAGTGAAAGCTGTAGAACACTTCCATCATTACCTCTACGGCCGAAAATTTCTGCTTCGGACAGATCATGCCTCATTAACTTGGCTTTTGAACTTCAAAAATCCGGAAGGCCAGATAGCCAGATGGATACAGCGGCTCCAGGAATATGACATGGAGATCAAGCATCGAAAAGGGTTATCTCACGGTAATGCTGACGCTTTATCAAGAAGACCCTGTCCTGAGAACTGCCACTATTGTTCCCGAATCGAAAAACAGTATGGAACGACTAGCCCTACCGCCTATCAGGTGACAGTGACTCCAATATCATCAGAACCTGATCCATGGAGTGACGACCAAGTTCGAAAAGATCAACTTGAAGACCCTGACATAAAACCAATTTTGGAGTTCATGGAAAGTGACAGTCGGCGACCTAGCTGGCAGGACGTTTCCATCTTCAGTCCTGCAACAAAAAGATACTGGGCTTTATGGAACTCGCTCCATTTACGGAACGGCGTGCTACACCGAAAATGGGAATCTGACGACGGCAAAACATCTAGGTGGCAGTTACTACTTCCCCGATCAAGGATTTCAGATGTTCTGAAAGAAATACATAGTAGTGCGACTGGAGGACATTTTGGTGTCTTGAAAACCCTCAATAAAATTCGGGAACGCTTCTTCTGGAGCAAGGAGAATGATGACGTGGAGAAGTGGTGCCATTCTTGTGACGCCTGTGCTGCTCGTAAAGGACCGAAGAAAAGAAGCAGAGGGAAGCTACATCTGTACAACGTTGGAGTTCCTTTCGAACGAATTGGGATCGACATCCTGGGTCCTCTACCAAGAACTGCTGATGGGAACAAATACATTCTTGTTTCCATCGACTACTTCACCAAATGGCCGGAAGCATATCCCATTCCAGATCAAGAGGCTACCACCGTAGCAGAGACTCTAGTCCAACATTGGATCTCGAGATACGGAACACCTTTGCAGATTCATTCCGATCAAGGGAGGAATTTCATCTCTGCTGTGTTTAAGGGCCTATGTCAAATTTTCGGAATTGAGAAAACTAGGACAACACCACTACACCCACAATCGGACGGCATGGTGGAGAGATTTAACCGCACAATCCTGAATAATCTCTCGCTTATGGTATCCAGAAATCAACAGGATTGGGACAAGAAGCTACCTTTGTTCCTGCTGGCCTACCGCAGTGCTGTCCACGAGACTACCGGATACGCCCCATCTCAGATGCTCTTCGGACGAGAGCTTCGGCTACCTTGTGATCTCGTCTTCGGTCGTCCTCCGGATGCGCCTTCATCGCCTGAGGAGTACATCCAGGATCTCCAGGCCCGGTTGGAAGACGTTCATAACTTCGCACGAGAGCGAATCAACATCGCGGCGGAGAAGATGAAGACCCGACACGACACAAGGTCTACTGGACATGAATTCAACGAAGGCGACAAGGTTTGGTTATGGAATCCCATCCGACGGAAAGGTCTGTCACCCAAATTGCAGTCGCATTGGGATGGACCCTACAAAGTCCTTAACCGACTAAATGACGTCGTAGTGAGGATCCAAAAATCACCTATTGCAAAACCTAGGGTTGTACATTATGATCGGTTAGCCCGATACTATGGCCATAGTTCATGAGTATTACGTAAGCAACCATGGTTGATAACATAAAAGTTGTAGATAATTTTTTTGCTTTTAATGTTTAGTAATATTTCTTGTTATTATTGTGTTTCCTATGTATCTGTTAGTTATTAATTAATGTGAATATTTGTAAACTTGTGATAGAAGTTCGACACCCTTTCTGGGGATTGTACTGCCCGGGACGTGCAGTCCTTAGGAAGGGGGCAATGTTACAAATCCTGTAAATAGTAATTATTGTAGTAACGTAACCTGTAAATAGTTTCCCGTAATGAATATACAACCCCTTAACATATGGCTAAAGTATACAACCCCTATTCTTCTCTTTTCATTGATAAAATTTGATAACGGTCTACGCATTTCGCGAAGAGGTAAGAATGTTGTGGAAAATTCTTTTCGGTGTATATAAGCCGTTAGCGATGGATAAACAGTTTAGTTTCGATTGAGGATTTCGAACTGAGAGTGTGTATTTGCTCTGTTTATAGCGAGGCATTTCGCTGTGTTGTTTTCGTATTTGGAAGTAAATACGTGTGTAAACGTTGAGTTTACGATGTTGTGTGATAATTGCTTAATTGCTGATGAATAATTTAGCAGTTGTTGAAGATCTTTCCTGTACATAGTGAAAATAAATTTCCTGTGTTTTTATCAAGAACTGTGTCTTCATTTCAAGAAAGTGGAAGTCGCACCGAATCCGTTACAATATTAAGGAATAAATAAAAAAAAAATTAAGCCAAATGACTTGTAAGGGTCAACACAATGCGAAAATATTAATAAAATGGCATATGATAATTTTAATCATCAATTTATACTTATCAATCATATTTATATTTGAGTGTACGATGACTTTTGTGGCGTGTTATTTCTCTGTCTCTTCGTTTTCTGACCCATTTCAAAAAGAAGATCCATCAATATTTTGAAAAAACCAATGTGTTGTATTTAGAATGACATCGAAATGATGTGAAAAAATATGGGACTTCATATTCGAATTCAGTTTCGAGTTATTTTTTTTTTACTAAAAAATTTCAAAGTGTACGAACACTTTTGGGAGCCACTGTAGCTCAGACGATTGTTAAAATGTACAATGCATCTTAAATACGCCACCCTGCGTCTATTTAAGAAATTAGCCAAATAGCTGAAACTTTACCATTTTGCACGGACAAGATAGATATCTCATTAGACAGGTCATATCCCACGGAAGTGGGTCGGTCTTACCTTTCCTCGTTCAGCCGCCATAAGCCAGAGGTTGCAGCGCTTCCTATAGTTTTCGAACTGCGAAGTGATAGAAAACAACTGTTCATCGCAACAGACGACAGTAGCATGCATTGAATCTTTCATACATATTCATTTCAATGAATTATCTACCCAGCTAGAAAATGTTTGCACTTTTTTTTGCAAAAAAGGGCACATTGTGCATACAATGTGCACAAAAAGTGCACAATTTTTGAACACTTCTAAAAATATACACTTTTTGTGCAAACTTTGTGCACAAAAAGTGAATGATTTTTGGATACTACAAGAAGTATTCACTTTTTGTGCAAAATTTGTGCACAAAAAGTGAATAACTTTTGAATACTACAAGAAGTATCCACTTGTTGTGCAAATTTTGTGCCCTTTTTCCGCACACAAAAAAAGTGCACACTCGATTTTGTCAAAAATTATGTGCCATTTTTCACGCACAAAATATTTGCCTCAAATTTATCAGGAAAAAAAAGCAGTCAGAGATTTGTTATTTCCACTTAATAATTTTTTATATTCGGTATGTATTTTCAATATTAATGCAGGCAGGAAGTAAAAAATAGTTATATATTTTTTTTAAATAAATGGACTTTTGAAAAAATTGTGTCTGAATATTTAGATTTTTTTTATAATGATATTTTGATAAACTTGTACTTCAAAAAAATCATAATGAGGTGTAAATCATTTTTCATGCAAATGCATAATGATTCAAATCAAATTTAAAGTAGATGATATAATAGTACTATACAGAAAAATATGGGGGGAAGGAAGGACACACTTAATGTGAAAAAATGAAAAAATAAAATGAAAGTTAAATGAAAAAAAAAATGTTATAACTCAAATTAAACTATTTTTTCCTCTGTTCTTGACCAAAATCAAATAAAAAAAAAATATTGGAATTGAGAAAAAAATAAGCGTAACAGCTCTTCATACATACAAGTAGAGCTGAAGCCAGAAAATTAAGTGCTAATTTTGATCTGTGCTCTTTCCATTATTCGCAGAGTACATTTTACAGTGCACTTTTTGAGATCTAACTTTTTCATTATTTGACCAACAGAGTTTTTTTTTTTTTAACTATCCCTATTTTTAAGAAAATAATATCACAAGTTTTTAAGTTTTTTTTTTTTTTTTTTTAAACAATTGATTTTTGAAGTGATGTTGAAGTTTCCATTTTGCCATGAAAAACTAATATGCATCCAGCAGGCCACTTTTGAACTTTCATTAAAAAAATCATAATGGGGTGTAAAACCAATTGTCTTGAAAATGCATCTGTTTCAAATCAAATTTAAAATAGATGACATAGTAGTATTATACAGAAAAGTAGGGGAGGTGGGAATTGAGTTCTGTGTAATATGAAAATAATCAAATGAAAGAAAGTGAAAAGAAAAAACTTTTTAAATTCAAATTCGACTTATTAGTTTATTTTTTTTTTCTAATCTTTTTTTTTTCTTTATATTTCTGTTCTTGACCAAAATAAGTTTTTTTTCTTCAGAAAATAAAGAATATAAAAAAATATCTATTCGAAACTCCAATAAACTATTGGTGGTGCTGCAACTACTGGCTAAAGGGGGATGAAAAAGGTAAAATAAACAAACGCCGCAACTTATAACTTGCTTTGACGCTTAGTGAATGACAGTAATTTTTCACCGTGTTTGTGGGAAGCTTTTTTTTCTATTCTTCTGAAATTACATTACAACATAAACTGTCTGAAACCTGTAATTTTCTCCAAAGAAAGCACGTGGAATGGAATGTTTTACCTTTTTCTTTAGTATTGCTAATCACTGCAAGGTAGCGTATTCGAGCTCTGGAACTGCGATTAACTTTTGATTGCGCAATAGCTTTTCGGATCAAACGTTCTGCTGAAAAACCAACGCAACGTATGATTTTGAAAATTGGCACAAAATTAATTTTCATCCCAGCGGTTAGCCTAACGAAGTTTTTTTAAATTTGTATTCGTCCTAGATTTTTTAATATTTAATAATTTATGAATCATTTCTCCATATTTCTTTCACTCCTAACTAATCAGTTTCGGACAGAAGTGAAATCAACTCAACCGAATTACCGAATACGATACGGAGCCATGCGGTCGATTTGTTTACATTGTTGCTTCATGCTTTGCACGTTTTCGCGAACTGAATTTTTTTTTTAGTTCATTCAGTTCAGTATGTCTCTTTCGATAAATTTTTATTCATTTTTTTTCTTACTATTATTTCTAGCAATTTTTTTGTAATGTAATTTCTTTACTAGTGTTGCGCTGTCCTTATTTCATCGTTTTAGGTGCTAATATAAAGTTATTTTTTGTAATATTTGTTAATTTTAAGCTTTGTTCTTTTTAATTTTTGTCTGAGTTAATTCTAGCATATAAAATAAGTCCCCGAGGTCTTCACCATATTAATTTTCGTCGTTAGAAAACAGAGAAAAAAAATCCTACATTTCGCTCACAAGCAATTTTTGTTACGTTCCTTTTATATTTTTTAGGTAAAGCCCCTTTTATTTGTTTCGTTCGGTTTTTTTTTTTCACATTTATTTATTTTTGGGGGATATTTCGTCGGTATAGTCAAGTAAAATTTGTCACCAAACATTTTTGCATGATTTACACAAAAATAAAACCACAGTTGAGTAGCAGTAACTTTTGTACAGAAGTAACTGTACCTAAAAGAAACAAGTTAAGCAGAATAAGGCTAAAAATTCAAATGTATAGAAATAAGAAAAATTACAAATTGGTCAATGTTCAATTACAGTAGACTCGGACAAATGAATTTCTTCCGAAAAAAAAATCTATTTTAATAAATTTTTGTATTTGAAATGGGGGAAAAAACTATTTTTAAAGTCTTTATCAAATGAAAGTAGAGCGTTTTTACATGCTAAGTGTAGTAACATGTGCTGAACATTATGTACAGTAAGGATGTATTGTACTCTAAATGAAAATCATTGCTTGCTGAATATCTCTGTCAAAGTGACTGGTGTGAACTAGCGTTTAACTAGCACGCAGAGGGAAAAGCAAGCGCTTAGACAGATTATTTATTTTGTGAATCGCTTATACTTATATTTTGCGTAAGTTTGTCTTAATTTTCTTTTTCTGGAAAAAATTCGAATAATAGTATACTTACTGTACACATCAGTAAGGAAAATGAGATGCGTGTTACAAATACAAATAGAAAATATCCATGACTTAATTTATAAGTAACTAAAAATAAGAAATGGTAACAAATCAGAGAATTAGCTAAAACGTGCAAAGTAAATAGACATTTACACCATACGTTGCGCGGTTTTCAGGCCACTGTCAGATTGTTGTGCAGACTCTTTGATTTTCGTCAATTCATTTTTTAAAAAAAGGTTTTTTATTTTACTTATTTATTTTTTGTCCTGGATTCTTCTCCCCATATTAGCAGCAAAATTCTTTCAAGACTACTCTGGACTCTGCAGAATTCATGCAGTTTTTCCGTTCCAGAATCTTGGAATTCTGTTGAATGATTGTTCTGAATTATTGGTCATGATTTTTTAACGGGCATCCAAAAATAAATTTTTTGTTGATGCAGTATAAATGTATTGTTAATGGGTAGGTCTGCAAGTTTTTTCGCCCAGCTGAGCATGGACGGATACAAGGAAGGCACTCCACAGGCAATTTTTTGACATTAAAGTTTCAAAAGTATTTTTTAGTTAATCAGCCAAAAATTTTATGGAACTTTTAATCAGAAGATTTTTCGAACAATTTGTTGAAGTCTTAACTTGTTTCATTAAAGTCTTAAAAACGCGATTTTAAATCATCTTTGGTAACGTTTAGGAGGAGGCTTTGGTAAGGGAATGAGGTTCAAGCTCTTTCCTCTGTTAATTTTTCAAAACTGCAGATCCAAGAGGACTATTTTAAACGATACTGGATTATGGTGAGGGAGAGGGTTCAGAGGCTTGCAATTTTTCCAAAATTGAAGTACTAAAAGCGCAATTTCGTCCCTCCCTTGAAGGATTCCTGAATCCGTCCTTGCTGCTGAGGGTGTTTCTTAGATTCAGCCAGATTATCATTCAAGTGCCGGGACTCCACTGTCTGTGTTAGACAAACGAATGCCTCCAAATGTACACGTATTGATTTTCAAAATGTTTTTGTCAATATATGTTCCGATAAAGATAATAATCGGAAACTGAGGCATGCGTCCTCAGAAGAATTATCATGACAATTAAAAAATATAAATACAGTCAACTTAAACTTGATAGCTCAAATCCCAAGGCACCGACTAAAATGTGCGAGTTATGGGAAGTTTCCACAAAAGTTTCAAATCTGATGAAAACTTCGAGATAAAGGAATATTGGAGTTACCGAGATTTGACTATTTCACTTAAAAATATAAATTTTCATTCCAATTTCCTTTCATCTTATTTATCCACTCTTCTTCAGTGCACGAAAAGTTCTTAAAAAATTTCGAATTAGCAGAAAACTTTTACATTACAGGGTCAAGGTTTCAAATTTCTTAATAAAAATACACAATATTTTCATTACAGGTATATTATGTTTTCATTCAGAGCACTCAGGCCTGTAGTGCTTTTTTAATTTCATTTTACGACCCCGACAACTAGCAATTTAATTGCTTTATCACGTAATCAGAATTGTCATAACGATTAAAAAATAGAAATGAAATTTTTAATTTTCATTCTAATTCACTTTCACCTTTTATCCACTCTGCGTCAATGAACGAATTTATTCAAAGATTTCCTATAAGAAGATATGACATATATTACAGGATCAAGAGTTCAAATCAAATATACAAAACCCTGTATTTTCACTAAAGGTGTTACTGTATTTGCATTAAGATCACATAGGCCTGTAGCATTTTTGTAACTTCATTCTGTTATGGGTCTTTGCATTTAGCCCCAAAAGATGCCAGCATCTACCAATTTAATTACTTTGTCAATCCACATCGAGTGAGTTGCTGATATCTCTACAATTACATTATGCTGCTGAAGGAGAGAGATGGTCTCCAATACAGTCCACTCAAGGTAAGTGCTAGCAAGGGACTTATCGCAGGACTTTCGGACCCACAAATTTTGCGAGCGTGTACTCGGTGGGTTGTCTGACACAGTTGCGCTCGAATACCTCTCCAACCTAGGCTGATGTGGCTTTTTTTCAGCTATTGATTTTTTTTTTTTTTGCTCTTTTTCTATAATTTTTATGTTAAACTGAAGACAAAGAAAGAAAATATACTTTTTACTCTGTTAACTTTTTCTTTCTTGACTAAATAGCTTATGATTTGAAAACTAATTAAAAAAGATGAAAAAATAAATGAAATAGTCTCCTTCGAAAAACCAAAGTTTTTATAGAAACTAGAAAGGTTTGCCAATATATAAATGCTTACCTATGTATTTAGAAAATATTACTACTAAATAAACACATTGTCAGCTATTAGTATCTTCAGAAAACAACCATTTATTTCTTATAAATGAATGACTGCTTTTGAAAAATATTGAAAAAGGAAGATGATAATCGACAATCGCGGGAAAGGTTGTGATCCACAATGGCAGGTGAACAGTTTATCTCCAAGTAAATTCAAATAACCACGGGTAAACAAATGTACACGCTTTATTTGCTATGCAAAATAATATTTTTTCCTAGCTACACAATGGGATTTCTACTAACTAACAAAATAACAAATCATCTCTAAAAAGGAGAATTACAGTATTCAACAACGAATATTTCAAGTAAAGAGGTCAGAGATTTTTGTTCGTCTTAGCCAAGACCTTTAATTTACTGTACGCTAGAGACATACCGAGTAGCACTTTGGCCGAGTTACCGAGTAGTGAGTTACCCAGTACCAATTATGTTTTAAGAAGAACCACCGACACATACGTAATGCATTTTGAACTTATTGGAATAGTAGTGTAGACCTCCATGTCCATATAATAGTTTTTAAAACAAAATTCCTGCTGAAATTAGTTTATGCGTTATTTAAAAGATTTTGTTTGTGTCAAAAATATTAGAAAAAAGAAATTTTAAAAATTAAAAATAAACATATTTAAAAGGTATGTATAATCAAGTTGGAGTTAAAATGAATTATACCAATCTATTATAGTTCTAGTCCGCCAAACATAAATAATTTTTAAAAGCAAATACACGAACACTACAGACACGTGCTTCTGCGTTACAAGGAATGTCCTTTTTAGGGCATAAAATGTGAACAAATGAATGTAAAGACATTCGACAAAAAAAAAAAATCCGACTTTTGTCGGATGTCTTTAAATCCATGAGCTCACATTTTATACATTGAAAAGGGCCTAGTAACGCCAAAACACGTGTCTGCAGTGTTCCTGCACATTCGTGCTTTTAATGTTGTCTTGTTTGCTTTTATTTTTTAAGCAAAGGTATTTTTATGTTCCTTATAAATAATTTTTGTTCGTAGCAAAAATCCATTTAATGATATAAAAATTCCATATTTTCTATACTTACCTTTTTTGTCCAATTTTTTGCAAATAAATTTTGTTAACTTTGGGGACATTAAAATAAATTTATTTCATTGAAGCTATACAAACTTCATTATTCTCAAAATTTAACCTTGACTTGTAAATTTAAATTGTTAGTAATTGCAGTATAGTATATACCTGCGTTTATTATTAATTGTAATATCTGTCTTGAACAATATTCAATTTTTCGAAACTACTCGGTATTGGCCGAGTAGGTCGAGTACCGCGAATAGTTACCGATACTCGGTACGTCTCTACTGTACGCATTATACGTGAAATTTTTAGTTTAATTCAATAGCAAACCAAACTTAACCAACAAAATGCTTGTTTTAATTGTGATTTTATATTAAACGTAATCGTATAAGACAGATCCTGTATCATGATATTTTCGATATTATTTTGAACTGCGAGGCTCATAAAATAAAAATTATATGCATTTGTCATATCAATATTATTCCTTTTATTAAAAATAATGCACTATTTATATGATATATTAATGTATCATTAAATATAATGTAATATATTCTTTTTCTATTTAATATTCCTAAAACTATTAGTATTGTAACACAAACATAGATTAACAATGCCTCATGTAAAATTAATGGTTGATAAGAAAAAAGAAAATGTGTTTGACGGCTGTGCACGGACAAGTATTGCATTTTTTTTTTCAGTTTCTAAAATTTATAATTTTGTTAAATTTGTTTGTTGCTGTTGCGAAAGCAACTCGATTAAATTTAATAAAATTTATTGTAAAACATTAATTCTAAATTACATATAAACATTAAAACACATATAAGCAATAATCAATAAAATTATACTTATATAACCTATAATTTTAAATCAGTTTTTCATGCATTAATATTACATAAAATATTATATTTGTGTACATGATACTGTATAATTCTTTACAAGACTTTTGTGTATATTTAATCAATTTCATAGAGTATATAAATATTGCAGTCAATAACCAAAATATAGCCAATATCAGTTGTAGTTATGCTATATTTTATTCTTATATAATGTTAAATTATCATATTTCATAAATTGTAGATATCAGCTATATTTAATACCATTTAATTGCATAACCTTTTACATTAAATACATGTTTATTTATAATCAAACCTGTTTTGTGCGGTGTATGAAAATTATTTATGAAACAAGTGTGAGGTAATATCTTCAAGTGAGGACAGGGGCATCCCGATGGGAAGCCACTGACCTCCCAAAAATTTCCTTATTCAGGAAATTTTTCGGGAGTCGGCAAAATTATCATCACTTGATTTATTTTGATTTTTTTTAAAGATAACTTTTGGAGTTATTTTCTACGTGAGACTTTTTTTATGCAGTCTCTATCCACCACATATTTTTTTTTAAACTGCGTTGCAAAAACAACTTTTTCTAACTTGGTGAAGTTTCGAACAATATTTTTAATGGTGTTTTTTTATGTGGTCCCCATCCACCGCATAAAAACAGGTTTGTATGTATAAGTAATGAAAGAAACATTAATTTTAAATCTATATACTATAAGAATAATGTAAGAAAATAAACAGCAGCAATTTGACAATACATTTAATTACTTAAATTTGAAAATATCCGACAGTTATCAAAATTTATTTTCAAACCATGGAATCCAGTAACACGCAGTGAGTTATATAGATAACACACTAGATTTTCTATGCTATACAGCAACAAAACTGACACGAACAGATGAAAAAATATTGAAGAATAAACGTCTACACAATAGTAGTTTTAAGTGATTTGAACTCAAAATTTACAATATTTGCAAAAAATGACGTGGCGCTTGCTATTTACTTTTTGTTGTTTAAATTAATAATGCATACTGAATGTTTGAAATTTTTGCTTCTAAATTATGAAATTTTAATGTGTCACCATTGATTATATCGTTTTTATATCATCAGCATGTACAAGAAAACCTTTTGTGGCAAGAAAGAGCATTAAATTTGGGTTATAACACAGTGGTTCGTACATTTTTCCAAATTTTGGAGTTTTGTTGCCGGGCTTGGTATGTTTTAATTTATTTTAGAAAGATCTTTCCCCAAACAGACCCCGCAACAGGTTGTGGGTTAACATTCAGATTATGCCATAGACATTTTAAAGGGTTTATTGACCTCAACTTTGGGGTCTCCTTTGCTTGGGGGAGGGGGTGCATCATTCCTGGAATGAAGGACATTGTTGCCATACATGTTAGTAAGTTAAAATGTATATTTTGTTCAACTTTAAATTATTAATGCATTCAATTAAAAAGTTACAACTGCAGTAACAACTGCTGCTGAATTTCAGGTGTAATAAACAGATATAAGTTTTTTGGTAACAAAGATGATGATTTCCACTCCATGACAGGCTTTATTTTAGAATTTCTCATATTTCATCAAAAATTGAACAATATTTTTGATATGGTCTCCTTAATAAATTTATTGTTAATAAACATGCTGAAATTAAGAAATTTTAATTTTCATTTTTTTTTTTTCATTTTAAATATTGTGGACTAAAAGTATTCTCTACACAGTGAAAACATTACGTAAAAAAGTGCATTAATTCTGAGCATTGTGATTGCATATGAAAAGTATTGCACAATTCAGCTGTACAGTGTGCTGTATGTACAGTGCACTTTTTGTGCACAGTTCAGTTTGCACTTTTTGTGCACAAAACAGAGGTGCCAAATATGCTCAGATTTTGTGCACTTTTTTAGAACGCTTTCAGTTTGCACTTTTTGTGCACAAAACAGAGGTGCCAAATATGCTCAGATTTTGTGCACTTTTTTTGCACGGTTTCAGTTTGCACTTTTTGTGCGCATTTCAGTTTGCACTTTTTGTGCACAAAACAGAGGTGCCAAATATGCCTAGATTTTGTGCACTTTTTTTTTGCACTTTTTGTGCAAACTTTTTCTAGCTGGGTACTGATTTGTGCAGTTTGATATGATAGTGCCGTTCATTATTGATACTTGAAAATCTTAGATTTGAATCCAGAATTTATGTTGTGTAAAATTTTAACGTACCTGCCTCACTGCAGACAAAAGTGAAAATTTGTAGGAAACTGCTTCCTTCAGAATGTTTTTACAAAATACAATAGAATCTCAGGGGTACAATCTAAGGGAATATAATCTTTTCCCCTCAGAGATGTCCCTTGTGCTGATGTTTCTGAACTGTTGCATTTCGTGTACTTAACTCAGTATAATATCATAATAAACGTAAATTATTAACATTTAAGATTATATATTGAAATTGCTATATGTATACTAAATAAAAATCAGAATTATTCACAAATTCATCGACAAAGAATATTATTTTAAAAATTAAAATTTTTTCAAAAACTTAGTAGAATGAAAGTATCGTAATTCAAAGAAATTTTTTGCAAGTTTTTTATTGAATGGATTATTTTCATATCATGTAATTTACAATGCAATACAATGTAAATGACTGTGATCATATTTTATACTTCCTACAAAAAGTTAGTCATGGATGGTGCACTCACTAGCATAATCCATGTGAGGCAGTGAGAATCAAAGATATGTGAGCGGCAAAATTGAAATTTGGAGATAACCAGTACAAATGATAGGTGAACCTGTCTTGCGGCAAGAGATAGTACTAACCCTGGTTGCTTTTGTTATATAGCGTGCTTTGAAACATTTTTCAATCAAAACCTACCTAGGACCAGAACCTTAGACGTGTTCTACTCAAAATTTGAAAATGTTCATTTACATCCCTTTGCTTCTCACTGCGTTGTATGAATAAATTGCTAACAGGGAAACGTATGATGGTAAATATTTGTTTCTTTGCAGGTTAATGTCCAAACAAAATTTTCCAGTTAATGTTCGCACAATGAAAGAACCTTGAATTTAAATAAATTTAATATTTCTTACACATATATACATTAACTTTTGTAATTTATGTGGCCGTCCCTTAAGTAGAGTGTCTCCTAATCAGAGATAAATACATGGAAATCTTTATTCAATGGGACTGGGACCAGAAAAAAAACTGTTCCTTAGTAAGAGGTGTCCCTTAAAGGAGGAGTTATTAGAAACCTACTCGAATGAATTATTCCCTTTTCACGTTTGTCATTGTAAACGGGACTGGCTTGCTAGGGATGGCCTGCATCCGAGCTATACAGGGGTCAAAATAGTTAGTGGTTTGATTTTAGGAGCTTCGGAGTCAAAAAACTAAGTTTGAATTGGGGGGCATGGTTCAAGCATCAGGTATCGAAAGGAAAAAATTTTTTTGGGTATTGCTAGAAATGGAAATAAATTGTCGAACAAGAGTAGTAATTTTAACAATTGTGATTTAGGAAATTTCAGGGTGTTAAATAAAAGCAATTTGGGCATGCTTAAAGTTGACTATACCAATGCTCGCAGTATTAGGAACAAGATGGAAAAATTGAAAAGCATAATTATAGATGAAAATTTGGATATTATTGGAATTACAGAGACATGGGCTACCCAATTTGATGTAGATTTATAACATATTGCTGGGAATAATTTGTTTAAACAAGATAGAGTAGGTAAAAGAGTTGGTGGAGTTTTATTTTATGTTAGAGACAATTTCATTAGCAATGAATTGGTCATAAATGATAAACCTACTGATATTGATATGGTTTGGCTGGAGTTGATGGGGGTAAAAAATTGCGCTGCGCTTTGGAAACATTTATAGGCCACTTAATACAAGTCAGGGAAAAGATGAGCAGATGTTTCGTATTATTTGTGACCTGTCCTGTAATGGATTCGTCATCAAAATGGGGGATTTCAATTTTAGATTATGGGGGACTTTCAGATTTAGATTATGATACCAGACTTAATAGGCTTAATGTGTATAGCCTGGAGCAAAGGAGGATCAGAGGGGACATGATTTAGTTGTTTAAATTTATCAAAATGAATGACGTTAATGGATTAAATTTTTGCACCGAAAGCAGGACGAGAGGTCATTGTTTTAAGCTATTCAAATCTCTGGCAAACCTGGAAATAAGGAAAAACTACTACTTTAGTAGGGTTGTGGGCACTTGGAACAGTTTACCGGAAGAGGTGGTAATGAGCAAGAGGATGGATAGCTTTAAGAGGGATATTGATTTTCATTGGGGACTAATAAATTGACTAGGACCAGCCTAGCTGGGCCAAGAGCCTGTTGCCGGTCGTCACATTTGTATTTGTATTTGTATTTATTTAACTAACTTAAGGTTTGATAAGACTCTAAATAATTAAAACAATAAAGTGTTGCACCTCGGGACGTTTGTGCCTTGAGACATAGCTAATTTCTAAGAATCTATTTTTGGCAGTCATGTTTTTGTCATTTCTAATAGTAACCTTCACCACTAAACGGTGCCATAGTAAAAATCAGCATCAAATGAGTAAAATTGACGATTTTGTGAGAGAAAGAAAATTTCATGACTCAAAAATAAATATTTTCTTCATTTTTAATTCATTTTCTGTCTCTGTGTTTGTCAATTTAATCAACTGAATTTTATTTTGTTATAAAAGAAAAGTACTTTAAATATTTTTCTTATGAGAAAATAATGATAGTGATCTAGATTGACCATTATTTTGGTTTTTCTTAAACCACATGGTGATTGTACCTTGGGTCCACCAAACATTTTGTACCTTAGGACACGTTCCAAGGTACACCATATGCATGGTTATTTATAATTAAGATATGTTTAGGAACATGGAACAATATTGTAATCTTACGTTGTCTTTTAAACACATTTAATGTTAGATAATAATTAATTATTCATGATTTAATTCACTACCTTGGAATTTTCTTTTTGTTTTCTGGAGCTAAATTGGTTCAAGTATATGCCTGTTTCCTGAATCATGAAGACTTTCTCATAGCACAACAGGATGTGTCCCAAAGTACAATAAGTTGTTGTACCTTGAGACAGCTTGGAACTTTTAATTGCTGGCAATATTCTATTTTCAAACTGTCTGTATTAAAAAAAATATATTGCATGGAAATATGTTTAGGTATTTTAATCTAACTATTAGATTTTAAATTTAATTCAAAAAATTGACCAAAAAAAAAAAAAAAAAAATTAAAATATGAAAAGTGTTCCAAGGTACAATACTCTCCCCTAAAACTTATATATTTTCCTTAAATTTCTCCGCAGGCGCTAATGTTAAATTGTTTTGAACTGTTCAAAATTGAACAAATATTTTCAGATCAAAAACTGAAACATGGGAATGAGGTTCCTCGCAGATATCATGCGAACAAATAAAGTTTTTTCGAATCGGACTATTCACTAAAAAGCTTTTTTTGTGTGTGTGTGTGGGGGGGGGGGGGGGGGCAAGCAGACATATCGACTGACAGACAGAGCTTCAGACAGACTGACATACATACAGACCGACAGACACGCATTTACCCCTGACTTAAGAAACCTTTTCAAATGAATGATTTTTTTTTTTTTTACGTTTTGCTATTTTTAAGTTTGATAAGACAAAATAATCAATGAAGTGCGACCCGGAGCAAAACATCTTACCTTTGTTTTACAACTAACTGCCTCTTATCTAAAAGTATGTCCCACTGCAAGTGCTTCGGATGATCGCTAACTTGAATGATCGATGATCTGAAGCTTAATTACACAGGACAGGTTGGAGGTCAGTGATATATTTTACTGTCAGGTAAGCAGAAGAGCGAAATAAACTTGATTTATTAGCTAAGCAATTAAGTTGCTTCTAGGCTCAGTTGTTATTGAACAAGAATTGTTACTATTTGAAGAATTAGTGCAAAAGAAATGATTCTCACTGAATTATTCAAAAAGCTGAATGGAAATAAGCGTTTTAATTAGGATAGGGTATGAGTAAAATGGGTTGTGAGATAAAATGGGCAAATTTTTCAAAGATTTTTCTTTTCATAATAAATGGTACAAAAATTTTGCTCAAAGGTATATGTTAGCTGTTCAACATTTTTTTCACAAGAGTTAACACTTCTAACCTAGAAACACATAAAACTGTAAACATATGCAAACATAAAACTATTTACATGTATTATGGAATGCTTGTGTTTACATTGCAGAATTATGATTTCTCAGTGTCCAACTAGGACAGATTTTTGTGTGCGGTTTCTCATGACCCATTTCAAATATTATTTATTTGTAGGACTCGACCGATGCATCGGTCTGGTCGATGCATCGGCGCCGATGGTTCAACAATTTAGCCATCGGCATCGGCATCGGCCGCCGATGCTAACTTGCAGGAAACATCGGCCCATCGGCCTTAAAAAACATCGAAAACCGATGGATTGGCCGATGTTTGCGAAAAAAATGAACTTTGCTGTTTTACTTTTTGATACAAAATAAAAAGAGGTATTGTTTTCATATAAAATTGTTTACTTAAATTTCAGTGTGAATTTCTACTTTAATCACTCCTGAAAGAGTTTTTAATACTGCATTCAGGTACAAAACAAGTTACTTATTGCGTTGTTTTTTGCGGCTGGATGTACGTATGTATCTCTCATAAGTCATAACTCAAAAATGGTAAGCGGTAGAAGGTTAAAATTTCGCATGTGGGGTGTGCGTACGTTCCAGTTGTGCACTTCCCTTTTTGTTTTCGATTTGGTGTTCTAAAAAGCCTATTTACTAATTTTTGTTGTGGCTATTAATTACTTATTTCAATGCAAGACTAATATGGCGATCATTTGGTGATATATTGCTGAATTGGAGACCAACTTGGAAACAAATATGATATGGCGAAACCGGCTTTTGTTTCATTTTGTTACATTCCCATTGAACCGAGGGTAATTTTTAATTTTTCGATATTTGTAATATGAGTCACAGTAATGCAGTCTTTTCTGTATCGGTTCGGCGGTGTTACAAGTTTGGAGCCCGTCGAAATACATTTTGGGGTCCTATTTCTCTGTCAAGGAAGTTGTAAAACATTTATCATAAGCATTTTTGTAACTCCAACGGTGCCCCTATGGTTATGGGGCCTCTTGCGCAATTGCAACATTTGCTATATTTTAAATCCGCCACCTCGGTGTGCAAGTTTTAAAAGGGTTTTTCTGCTCAATGTTTATGATTATTTTGAACTCAATTTTTTACCATTATTTTTTGTATTTCCGAGAACACTTGCGTGCCCCTTCCCCTTCCCTCTATTTATGAAATTAATTTCTCGTTGTACTTCCGAGTCGTTTAAAACTAACACTATTCATAAAATTAGAACTTTTTTTTTTTTCAAATTTTATCTATTGTTTAGGAAGAATTTGGAGCATTAATGTAAGAAATTGATTAAAGACGTTTTGAATGGTGACATAATTCGGAATATAATTTCTTTTTTCAGCAAAAAAAGTTGTGTCACTGTTATAGCTTTTCTGAAAAATGCAAACTTTTATATTCATAAATTTTAAATAAGTATGAAAATATTCCTATTATGATTTAATATTGTAACTTATCTGTTACCCTTTTTGTTTAATTTGATTACTAAAAAAATGTCTACTTGCAATCTTTCCACTCTAATTGCGTAATTTGACGACGGTTTCATATTTTTATTCTTAATTTTTTTTTTGAATAATTAAGCAACGTAATTTAAAATTTTTTAACTATGCATAGTGTATCTAAATCCATACATTATTACATTATAACTGAAATCTTAGTTATGTGCTCAATTAAAAAAATAAAATAAATAAATCAATTGGTTATTTAACAGTGTCTTTGTTTTTCTTCCATTTTTTCCTTTCTTTTTTTTTCTTTTTTTGCGACTGTTGTTTTTTCTCTTTCATCATACAGCAATTAAAAAATGAGAAGCATAACTACATCCTATACAGATTGTACGTAGTACGATCCAAAAGTTCGAGAACAAGCTGTATAAAACCTTACCCAGAATAGTTCACATTATCGAAGCACATCCACCTTCAATGGATCACCTTGAGCGACTATGTACTTCTGCCAGTGTTCATATAACTTTTGGTAACACTCCTAGAAGCTATTTTTTCGCAACCTTCTGTGATGCAGCTTTATCTTCTCCTGACGGAAGAAAGCGGCGTCCATGCAAATGTTTTTTTTGCTGAGAACAGGCAAAAGTCATACGGAGCTAAGTCCGACGAAAACGTTACGTTATTTGTTTGTCATATCAGAGTATTGAACAATCGAACCATGCATCCTCAACATGAAAGTCGCCTTATTCCCCACGATGAAGTTAAAGCAGCAGTGCAAGAGGCCTTACAGGAGGTTGCGAAAAATGGCTGCCTGGAGTGCTTCTAAATGCTATACGAACGTTGGCAGAAGTACATAGTCGTTGAAAGTGACTATTTTGTAGATAGATGTGCTTCGGTAATGTGAACTATTCAGGAAAAGGTTTTATACAGATTGTCCTCGAACTTTTAGATCATACTACGTACGTATGAATTTTCAACTTACTATTTCATAACGTTTTTGAGTGACGCAAGTTTACGCGCATGAAAACATCACCAGAGAACTTACGATAATTAGCTGAGGAGGTGTTCAAAATGGATATTTCGGTCATCTGTATGTTCTTAGGTACATATGAATGTACAGATGTGAAAAAAAAACTTGTGAAGTTTAAATTGGGTGGTCGTAAAATAGAAATTTAGGTCGAAATCTGATTTTTTTTTTATGATCACAATTCCCTATTTGTAGAAAGAAAGTAAAGTGAAATGAATAAATGATCTTTTAAATCCCTAGCAATCTTAGCAATTTATTTTCGTTAGATTTTTTTTTTGCCATCGGCCAACGGCATCGGCTATCGGCCATCGGCAATCGGCCATATGGAGAAAACAATCGGTCATCGGCCATCGGCCATCTTTGAACAATCGGCCAACAATCGGCATCGGCGCATCGGCCGAAAAATGCCATCGGTCGAGCCCTATTTATTTGGTGAATTTTTTCTGGTGGGCATAATGGATATTAGTTAAGATTAACAGCTAAATTTAAGTGAAAATGACTTTAAAGTTCCAAAAATGTTTTTGAATGCTAAGAACATTTTGAAATGCATCCCATTAAAATCGGATAAAAGCTACTCCTAAAAAAAATAGTTAATTTCTCAATACAGGTTGGTACACAAAGACACGCAAAAATATAAAATGATGGTCTTTATGAAACTAAGAACCACTGTTATAATTTAGATGCATTTTTACTTATTTATTTATTTTGTTTGTGAAAGTATAAGATCTACTGTTAGCATCGATTAATCAAATCGTTACGCATTTCTTAACGTAACTTATTTTTCGACATGTCTATTTTTTTAAAGCAATAAAATTTTAATGCAAGTTATCTGTGGATATTCATGGTCAGAGAGTCATTTTTGGAAAGTAGTTTTAATTTTATGTAAAAGTCTTTGAATTGTAATTTCTTTCAAAGCTAGTCTTTCTCGACCTCAGTCTTCGATTTTTTTTCTTGTGTTTGCTATTTACTGTTAAACAGCACAGGAGATCTCTCCACTTGTTTAAATGATTGCTGCGTTGAAATTTATTTTCGTATTATTCCTACCATTCTGCTCACAGGTAATTCACATCATTACATGCTGAACAGCTATTCAATTTTCCTCCATTCAACTAGAAGAAATAATAATAATAAAAAAAAATCCTGCTGTTCAAATTTTCTTCAAGCGTGAAATGAAATTGGGTTGCAGCATCTTTACTGCTCTGAATGTTGAATTGAATCTATCAAGGTCTTCCCTATTATTGGAAGTCGAGGTTTATTTTCTTTTTAAATTCGGGATGTGAAAAAGTAATCTGAAACTTTTAATAGGTCCACCTTAGAAGATACACTCTTGACTTAAACACTCATTTTGCTTAAAGAACCATTTCTGAGATATTTTCTCGTGCAGTCATTTCTAAGGGCATTTTTTCTTATTAAAAAAGAAACTACAGTAGGGTATACTATAATTAGGGGACTATAATTATGAACTATATTTAAGCACGTGGTTAAGTTTTTTTTTAAACTTAGATTGTTGTTTAATTGTGCTGTTGCAGTATTACTGTCTGATCATCGATTACATGGAAAGCCTAATATCCGGTTTATAGGCGGAAATGGACGTATCTATTAGTTTATAGGGATATTAGTTGGTTTGTTTTAGATGTGCACTTTTGCCTTTCTATTATTTAGCCTTAGTTTTGTAAAAATGAAAACTTACTCTCAGCAACATTTTTTAAATGTAAAGTATATTCGATCTACATTCTCACGGCAAAAATTAATTCATTTATTTGTTCACAACAAAACTTTCAGCTTACCATTTTTACTTTTACATTCCTGAACGAAATAAAAATGCTTTATTTTCTTTTTGTTGTTTCCATGGTAACTATTTTTGTTTCCCCTTATTTTATTTTTGAGAATGCAATAAATGAATAAGGCACTAGTGACATTATAAAACGCGTGCATCAAAATCCCATCGTTATTTTCCCTTTTCCCCTGCTAGATTCATTCATATGGAATCGTCTTTACTTGGCAGATTGCCAAATTACATACAATCCATGGTCAAACAGTAGTTCATTGAAGTAACTAATTCTCGCGGTGTTAGAACTCAGAAACGACACTTCTATAGCTCTGAAATTTTAATTAATTTTCAACTATGATTTATGTATATATTTTAGACATGAACTGGAATACACAAGTTTGACCAGTTATGGTCACACTCGCGTACTTATAGGCATACTAAAAACTCGTAAACATCATGTTAGATGAATTCTATTTTTTTCGAGAAATACATAAAAAAGTATTTAACGCATTAAAATACTTTAATTTCTTACAATATATTCAAATTTCAATTTACTAATTCGAACAACATCAAAATTAAAAATGGATAGATGACTGATCAATTTTGAAATGTTCGTCTGAACAACAAAAATAAAAATAATTAAATAAATAAAATAAATGGTTCTATTCTGCTGCTGCCTTTTTTATTTATCATCTGCCGCACTTAGCTCATTAGAGTAAGAATGGCCGATAAGAAAAAAAGATATGTTCTAGGCACATTACCTTGAAAGGATCTTATGTATCCTTAATAATAGCAAAAATATTTCTAAAAAAAAAAAAAAAAAAGCTAATTAATGAGTACGTAGGGGAGGGTGTCCCAAAGCAGGTAGGTTTTTGAAGAACGCTCGAAAAATATAGGTTTCTGATTTTTATCGTAACAATTTCGGTTTTATTTCCGAGCAGGGTTCTCGAACTTCAAAATAAAAAGCGATTTTTGTATTATTTCAAACCCAATATTTATACATTATCAAACTTTGCAAACATTTGAAAAAATCAATTTGCCCTACCAGGGAGCCCAAAGCGGGTAAGCTTAACTTACATTTGCCAATCAAATATGAAGTAATAAATGATTAAAATAGTTGACAATCTACCTGCCAATATAAAAAAAAATTTAAAACAGTTGTACTTACCCAATTTAGAGACAGCACATGTGTTCAAAAAAGATAAAGAAATAACTGATTAAAATAATAGACTAATTAACTGCCATCCTAAAAAATAACTTTTTAAAGTTATACTTATCTTATTGAAATAGAAAATCTAAGTCAGCACACGAGTCAAGAAATTATGAATAAATGTATGATTAAATCCTATACCCGCTCTGCCCGAACGCAATTTTTTATTTCAATAATTATAACCTTAAATTTAAAAAGAAACAAACGAAATGACTATCGTAACTTGTAGGTAGATGGTGTCAGAATAACGTAATATTATTGTCGATCAAAAAAATAAGCTGGTCTTCGACTAATCACAAGTTACAAAACTTCAATTGTTTTAGAAATGTATCATTTTTTTAAAAAAAATTTAAACCTGGTTGCGCCATGTCGCTTCACTGCTGCTTCGCTGGGACTGATTAAAACTCGGGGGTGCTCATGCAAACACGACATACGTATACATCGCCGCTTACACTGGGGCATACGAAGGCCTACCCGCTTTGGACGACATACCCACTTAGGGCCACCCTGCCCTACCATAAAGACTGCTATCTGATAAGAAACTGCAGGTCGCTGAAGACAGTCTCAGGCGCTAAAGAAAGAAACCCTTTAAAAACTCAAATGCAAAGAAAATTGCATTTTTTTTGAACATTTTTTCCAAGCATAAATAAAACTTTTGCTTGGAGAAAATTTGATTGAGGTGTTCTTGAAAGATGCTATTCATTTACCCTAAGTATGTTTGAGGCTTTTTCAGTTTTAAAAAAGTAATTTTTTTCTTTTTCGCTTCGTCTTATAGTTAAATATTTCAAAAATATATTTTCAAAATTTCAAGTTGTTTCGAGCACAATTCTCAAAGTTATCAAGTATTCAGTCTTTGCGTTTGCAAAATGTAGCTCCGACAGCTGCCGAAGAATGCAGCAGTTATGGCAGCTGCTGACGCTCAAAATGTCATTGCTGCTTGCTTGGGGTTAGTTAAATGTAATATAAATAAATAACGAAAGAAGAAGATGCTGAGGAGATCGAAGCTGCTACAGGTACTGTACTGTATGGAGCTGAAATTGATGTTTTTTAGCTTCTAAAACCTTAAACGCGTTTTTCTCAAAACCACTTTTTCAAAGTCTGTGTTCACTCCCATTTTAGAACCAATTGACCGATTCATTTCAAATTTAGTACACATATTCTGCATATAAAATGCCTCCCCCCATCGTTGACTTTGAGATGTTTTTTTTAAATGGATTTTTTAATTGCCAAAATAGCGGAATTTTCCGTGAAAAATAGCATTTTTAACTTCAAATGGCTGCCAAAAATTTTGAAGTCAAACAAAAGAAGATCTGAGAATATGGGAGAGGGGGGGGGAGGGGGAGGATTGGTTAATACTTTGAATAAATTCAAATCGAAATTGAATTCAGATAAATGTCAACTGAGATGCAGCGAATACGGTAAATCATCTTTTTTCAAAGGTGCTCTGGAAAAAGCTTTCACCTGCTTGTTTGTGGTTTTTTTAATCAAAAATTTATTGAATGTTCTTAAAACCATACATAATTATGCACAAAAGGGTTTAATAAATTTAATCAAACCACTTTCTAAAAAAAAGAAAAAAAATCGTAAAAATAAAATGCGCATTGTTTGACCCTAAAAACCTCTACCCCATCCCTAAGAAACATACTACAGGTTGTTTAATGGCATAAAATTGAGATACCACATGAATTTAATCGGAATTTGAAAGGAGAATATAAAAATAGGCTCGATGTTTTTCAAACGCAACCAAATTCAGCGCAATCCAAAATCGTTTTATCATTAAATAATTAAAAATACTGCTAATTAAAAAAAGAAACAGAAATGAAGTTTTACATCAAAGGTATTTCAAACGGAAATCCTTTGGGAAAACTAAATGAGCCGAGCGTAAAATGTTTTTTTTTTAGTCTCTTGTGTAAAATATTTAAAAACGGATTGAGTTGGTTTTGATGCTAAATGAAATCGTAGTTTGATACAATTTTAATTAATGTATCGTAATTGATGTATGAAGAAATTGCAATTCGGAAAACTTGACCTTTCCTTTTGTAGTGTTTAGAGCTAGGAAAAGCAACGTGGAAAAGGACAAATTCTAAAGGACTAATTTATTTAATATATATAGTAAATAGAAGAGTTGTAGTTTTTATGACTTACTTCTGCATTAGTTCTTTTTTAATATCTAGAGTCCGTATACATGATTTGATTTTTATGTAAAATCTTACAAAACTAATGTAAACGGATACGGCAGTGGGAAGGTAATGCTGCAAGACGTGAAGATGGGCAGTACCTGCAGAAATCCTTCCAAATACTGAAGGACTAATAGACTAAATATGCATAGTAAACACAAAAGTTGAAATTTTTATGAAGATCTGGTGTAGTAGCTCTTTGTGCTACATAGAGTCCATATATAGCAATTGATTTTCATGTAAAATTTTAGAAAACTAATATAGATGGATACGTTCGGGGGAAGGTAATACAGTAAGGTGGGAAGTTGGGCAGTATCTGCAGAAATGAATTTTTGAGGTATATCTGAAAGAAACGAGTTTTAGATACCATACTAACAAAAGAGAAATGTCGGAATTTCACGTTTATATGTACATTTTTTTCAGTGGAAATCAAATAAGCAAGCTTGTACAATAATGCTTAAGTACAATAGATGAAAAAACTGAAACAAAAAGAAGAAAAAAACAATTATAATAAAACGAAATGAAATATTTGCAGATACATTGCTTTACCTTTCCACGGCAATACAATACAAAAACTTTATTAGAAATAAAACCTTGTACCTCAAACTAATCGGTTATTACAGGTAAAATTTCGACAGCACATTCTTTCGATATTTTTTAAACCTTAATTGTTTACTTTGAAAAGACCAGTACTTCTTTTAAAACTTGCACTTAATTTCAAAAGAAAAAGCTAGTAGTCAACTCAGTGATTGAAGAAGAAAAGTATTTCAGTTCAAATTGATTTCGTTTATCCAGTATACTAGATTCTTGTTTTTAACTTCTTTTTTAGTGCTCCAAAGCTTGTTTTGAGATGAAACATTTTTAGTCGTAAATATCTCTGTTACTCTAAACTGTGGAAATATTTTATTTGTTTCTAATCACGTTGTTTTGAAATATGTTGGGTTTTCAAATCCATTACTTTTTTTTCTGTATCACTAGTTTTTTTTTTTCCCTTTGTCGTGATGAATACCACCTAAGAAACTCTAGCACACAAATACATTTGTTAGTAAAATGTTTGCAAATAAAAATACAGGTATAAAGAAGAAGAAAGGCTGATTTTGTGTGTAGAAATGTTAGGGGACATTCATTAATTACGTAAAGGTCCCAAGGGGGAGGAGGGGTTACAAAAATCTCTACATACCCTTATTTTGGGAAAAGTAAGGGGTCAAACCCAGTCTTACGTAATATTTTCAAATTCGATGTTTTACATACCAACTTAATCGTTATTTTCGATCTTATCGATCTTGCCGGTATTTTCTTCTTGAATCTTATCGATATTTTATATAATCGTGCGGTCAAGTAGTTTGGAAGATATCATATTTCATTTGCTCCTGGAAGTAAAACGTATTAGGATGAGCAGTTTTTTACTTGTTTTACAAAAAATGAATAGTGTAAAATATAATTAAAGAATACCACTATTCATGGCATTTTTTATTTTTAATTAGTATTGCATCATGTAATATATGTGAAAAATAAAAATCTTTGTTTTACGTCCAACTGGGAGTTATAGTGTAACTGATCCTTTTCGGACAACATTTTATTATTTTGAATACCGAAAAGGAATCTTACTTAAGAATATGGAGGAGGAGTTCAAAAAATCTTACGTACCCTTACATGAAAGGAGGGGAGGATTGCCAAAATCATCCTTACGTAACTGATGCATGGCCCCTTAATCTTTATTGATGCTTTATGCATTCTTTTGAAAGTTTGACTACTTTGTAAGTTCGTACCAAAAGGGGTATGTATTATCAAATTTGACAAGTTTTCATTTCACATAAAATGTTTCTTTAAAAAACTTATTTTACATTAAAGTGGTTATTAAAAGTATTGAACAAACGAAATTCTTCCAACGGTTTGGAGTGTTGGAAGAATAGCTTCTATCTCTAAAACATTGTGGTTGATGTGTCAAATTTGCAGAATTGTTAAATTTACTTTTACTGAAACTCGACCCAACATCATAAGTTTTTCGAGTACTGAAAAGCTGAAAGCAATCATTGGGAGTTATGCTTTTAGTAGTAAGATGCGGGGAGGCTTTGGTGGCCTGATCAGTAAGGCGTCAAACTCGTACTCTCGGTATACAGGGTGTCCAAACAGGGCGTTTACAAACTTAACATGCTGGTCTGTCATATCATGATAAACAAGATTTACGTATTAACTTGTGTCCGAAAATTCAAACCCAGACCGCTAGAGGGCGATAAGTGCAGGTTTGGATGATGAGAAAAAAAATGATATCGACAGCGGTGTTATTTTGATTTTTATTACAGAGCATATCATTACATCATAGCAAATGTCCAAAATTCCTTCCATTAGTCACATTGCACGTTTCACAACTTCGGCGCATGGATTCACGAACCCGTTCAAATTGGCCAGAAATGTCACGGACTGTCCGTGACGGACACGTGCTCTGATGTTATGGGTGTCTCATACACCGTGGAACTTCATGTGTCTCCACAAGTAAAAATCCAGGAGAATCAGGTCGGAGAAGGCGGTGGCAAACGTCCACGCCTGAACTGATTGTTTTTCCTACTCTCCCGTTTTCGTGCAATTATCGTCCTCTAGCGGTCGCAGTTTGAATTTTCGAACACAAGTTCCTATGTAAATATTGTTTATCATACTGTGAGAGAATATCATGTTAAGTTTGTAAACGAACTTTTGGGACACCCTGTATAGCAGAAACAGCGCTACTCTGCGGCGCTGCTAAAATGCGATTTTGGGGCATCAGTTTCAAAAAATATTTAGGAAAGATTCCCTGAACCTGAATCACCACCCCTTCCCCGATTTTACTACCGTAGATAGTTTGATGATACGCCTTTAATATTTCAATTTTGAAGTATTTCAGAGAGTGATCTCTAACCACTCCGTACCACTTAACGTCTCTATCTTAACTAAGATAGCTTTAAAAAGGGGTTTTAAGACTTAAATTTCAAAAACCTTAAAGAGAAGGGTCTCTGAACTGTTCCTTCCTAAAAGCAGCCAAAAACTGACTTCAGTTTCGAAAAACAATCGGGAGATGGAACCCACTCTGTTTATCTGCTTCCGTTTTACTTTATCAAAGCCAAATATGACCAAAAGTTGGTCTTTAGTGTCGAAAGATTTCCTGAGAGACCCCTTGAATCGTTCACAATCCAGTAAATATAGCCTACAAATGCGTATTTAAAATTCACGTTTCAGAAAGTTTCCGAGAGAAGCCCCGATCTGCTAAGATAGAATAAAATTAAATTCAATTTTCAAAAATAAAGTGCCAGTGGGAATCAAAACCTCCCTTTCCCCTATGTTTTCCAAAAATTGCAATTTTTAACTTTAACTATGAAACTTTCTTCGAATTAGCAGCCCACTCTTCCCATCTCCTCGTCTTCTCAATGCTACAAAAGATTGACCAAATGAATGTTTTTAAAACTTTAGTTTCAAAAATTGTTTTACTGACTTCCCCCCCCCCCAACATCTCCGTGTTTCCTGAACGTAACCAAAGACATCTTAAAATTGCTCTTTCAAGACTTGTAACCGCTAGTATCCATTTTTTCTTCATAGCAATAAAGTACATCTGAGGCAGTGAGAAGCAAAGGGATGTAAGTGGACATTTTCAAGTTTTGAGTAAAACGCGTATAAAGATTACGTCCTAGGTAGGCTTTCATTGATTTTTTTTCTAAATCATGCTATACAGCAGCATCTAGCAGCGCTACTAGAACTATCTCTTGCCCCAAGACAGAGGAGGGGTTCACCTACCATTTACACTGGTTATCTCCAAATTTTTAATTTTATCACTTACATTCCTTTGCTTCTCACTACTCATATTAAGAATTTTTCAGGTCTTCACCTAGCTTACGCATTATAAAATAAAACTTGACGCAAAAGTTTAAAGTAAGTTGAATAGAACAGCAGTTTCAAGTTTTTTCTCCCCCTCAGAAAAGTGGAAGATTGGGTACTCTTGCTTCCCCTCCAATGTCTTCAAATTGCAAATCTGATTGCATTTGGGACTTTCAAGCTTGGTCATATCGGCCCCCTCCAAAGTTACGACCTATATTCGCCCTTGACTTTTATAATAACTTTAAAACTCTTTTGAGGATTAAATGAGAAAAATAACTAAACACCTTCGAATTTATTCAGAGTGCAGCGAATTAATAAAAATATAATCACAAAATGAATACATTCGTTCTAAAAGATAGTTTGAAAATTTAATGATATCAATAAAACTGGCATGGTTTTTATGATAAAATTTTTTAATAACATGAAACAATGAAAACATTTCGGAACTGATAAGAAAACATTTCCAAACAATAAGTTCCGCAACTGATAATAAAACAAGTTAGGGTA